>NW_028225180.1:41878895-42111816 GCF_052327205.1 Somniosus microcephalus | reverse complement strand
CACACTCCCAATCTCTCTCTCTCTCACACTCCCAATCTCTCTCACACACATCCCAATCTCTCTCTCTCATACACTCCCAATCTCTCTCTTCTCTCACACACCCAATCTCTCTCTTTCTCACACTTCCCAATCTCTCTCTCTCACACTCCCCAATCTCTCTGTCTCACACACTCCCAATCTCTCTCTCTCTCACACACTCCCAATCTCTCTCTCTCACACTCCCAATCTCTCTCTCTCACACACTCCCAATCTCTCTCTCTCTCACAAACTCCCAATCTCTCTCTCTCTCTCTCACTCCCAATCTCTCTCTCTCACACTCCCAATCTCCCTCTCACACTCCCAGTCTCTCTCTCTCACACTCCCCAATCTCTCTCTCTCACACACCCAATCTCTCTCTCTCACACTCCCAATCTCTCTCTCTCACACACTCCCAATCTCTCTCTCTCACACACTCCCAATCTCTCTCCTCTCTCACATCTCCCAATCTCTCTCTCTCACACACTCCCAATCTCTCTCTCTCTCACACTCCCAATCTCTCTCCTCTCTCACACTCCCAATCTCTCTCTCTCTCTCACACTCCCAATCTCTCTCTCTCTCTCACACTCCCAATCTCTCTCTCACTCCCAATCTCTCTCTCTCTCTCACTCCCAATCTCTCTCACACTCCCAATCTCTCTCTCACTCCCAATCTCTCTCTCTCTCTCACTCCCAATCTCGCTCTCTCTCACTCCCAATCTCTCTCACACTCCCAATCTCTCTCTCTCTCACACTCCCGATCTCTCTCTCTCTCACACTCCCAATCTCTCTCTCCTTCCTCTCTCTCTCTCTCTCTCCTTCCCTCTCTCTGTCTCTCTCTCCTTCCCTCTCTTTCTCCTTCCCTCTCTCTCCTTCCCTCTCTCTCTCTCTCCTTCCATCTCTCTCTCTTCCTTCCATCTCTCTCTCACTCTCTCCTTCCCCCTCTCTCTCTCTCTCTCCTTCCCCCCCTCTCTCTCTCTCCTTCCCTCTCTCTCTCTCTTCCTTCCCTCTCTCTCTCTCCTTCCCTCTCTCTCATTCCCTCTCTCTCTCTCTCCTTCCCTCTCACTCTTCCCCCCAGTCACTCCCTCTCTCTCTTCCAACAACAACATGCCCTCGAGAAAAGCCTCGGCACCGCCGGGCTCCCCCAGCTAGTATATATATAAAGCGGTCGATCTGTCTGTCCTTCCATCTGTCTGTCTGTCCGGCTATACACTCTAAAGTTATAGAGCGTACCTACACGTGCGTCACTTCAAAAGAAAGCTTACGATTCCAGAACGGTCATAAACGTATTTACGTTTCGGCGAGGCAAAAATTGCGCCTGCGATATCCAAAAAAACATTCAAAATTCCGCTCATTACCCACTCATTAGCATCGAGTGATGTGAAGGTCGACCAATCGTATGGTCGAGCGGCCCGACGGATGACCAATCGCTGTGTCGTGGGGCGGGTTCGTCGCGCATGCTGGCGGGCCATCATAGAGTCGAGTGAAAGGAACATTGACCAATTCTACACTTCAGTGACATGACGGTTGACCAATCGGTGCATGTGTGGGCGGGCCTTATCATTCTGATCCGAGGTGAGTGTCAGCCATCTTGTCTCGTAATTTTTATTTTCCGCTTTCTGTATGTGTGCAGGGGATTTTATCCACCACAAATTTGGTAATTAGGAGCCCAACCAACTCATTATATAATTTGTGTGTAATAAATGAGTCCATTATCTGTTTAATTTCTCCAGGTCTGCTGTGTGCAGGCCTCAGGCCTTCAAGCCTGGGCCAGTCCTTCCCAACCACGCCCCAGCTATGCACTGGCCATCCTGCTGGGCCCGATTCCAAACCAACCGCCAGCCATCTTGGTGAAAGCTGGCCACAGCACCCACAGAGCGCGGGCATAGGGAAGTGAGCAGGTTACCGGGGGGCGGGGGCTCGAGGGGGGCGGAGCTCAGGAGAGGAGGGGGTAGCGGGAAAGAGGGGAGCGGAGAGGGTTAACCCGGCAGCTGGGCTCAGCCAGCCGCAATCAGCCGTCTCAACCCGCTCAGGCGCAGGCCCGGTCCCGGAGGTCGGGAGGGGCAGAGAGGGGAGGAGGGGTTACCCCGGCAACTAGGCCTGGCCAGCCGCAATCGGCCGTCTCAAGCCGGCTCAGGCCCGGCTTCGGGAGGGGGGCGGGGCTTTGGAGCCACACGCAAGCGGCCGTCTCAAGTCGCCTCGGGCTCGGGGGAGCTGGAGGGGCGGGTGTCACGAGGGGCGGGGTGGGTGAGAGCCCGGGGAGGGTGGGCCTCGGGAGGGGGAGGAGGGGCTACCCCGGCAACCCGGCCCTCTCTGCCTCTCTCTCTCCGCCCTCCCCCTCTCCCCTCCCTCCCCCCTCTCCCCCCTCCACCCACCCCTCCCCCCCTCCACCCCCCGCTCCCCCCACTTCCCTCCCCTCCCCCTCCCCTCCCCTCCCTCCCCTCCTCCCTCCACTCCCCCCTCCCCTCCTCTCCCATCTTTCCCCCCTCCCTCCTCCCCGCTCCCTCCCCTTCTCCCCCTTCTCCCCCTTCCGCCCACCCTTCTCACCCTTCCGACCCCCCGTTTCCCCCTTCCGACACCCCCTTCTCCCCCTTCCACCCCCCTTTTCCCCACTCGCTCTCCCTCTTCCCCCCAGTCACTCTCTCTCTTCCCCCCAGTCGCCTCCGCGATCATCCCCCCAGTCGCTCTCCTCCTCTTCCCCCCAGTCGCTCACTCTCTTCCCCCCAGTCGTTCTCTCTCTCTCTTCCAACAAAGACATGCCCTCAAAAAAGCCTCGGCAACCGCCGGGCACTCCAGCTAGTAGTAAATAAATGAGGGCATCTGGCGCTTCTCTCCCTGATACTGGGAAACTAGTGAGACAGAATTTATGGAAAGGTTCTGTTTATTGTGAAAAAAACAAAGAAAATATTCGTCCAGAATTATCCAGACTCCCAATCAATTCTCAAAGTGAGTTGTAATCCTGACGTGATATAACCTGTAGTTTAATGATGTGGAGCCAGACGCTCTACCATTGCACCACGAGGTCAAAAGATCATGTAAAAATAAACTAGGAAACTGCTCAAAATGCACAACAGGTCGAGCATCTTCTGAAAAACAATTCAACTTTTGGCGCGTAGATAGTTGCTAGAACTACAAACAAGGCCATGTGAAAATATGAACTGTGGGTGTATATATAGAATCATAGAAACTCACAGCACAGGAGGAAGACATTCGGCCCGTCGTGCCTGTGCTGGTTTAGAAAGAGCAGCCATGCTTCGTCCCTGCTTTCTGTCTGTATCCCTTTAAGTTCCTCATCCTCAATTACCTGTGCAGCTCCCTTAAAATTATTGATGGAATCAGCTTCCACCACCTGTTCAGATCGAGCGTTCCAGATCCCAACAATTCTCAGAGTGAAAATAATTCTCACAGTCCCCCTCTAGACCATTTGCCAATGATTTTAAATCCATGACATCCGGTTATTGACCCACTCGCCCGAGTGAATATATTTTCTCTATCTACTCTATAACTAACATTATCTCTCTGCTTTTATCTTCTAAGCATCCATTTATAAACACATGTTTATTTAACCACCTTATCAACATGCCCTGCCACCATTAATGATTTGTGTATATGGACACCAAGGTCTCTCTGCTCTTCTACACTTTCCAAAATCATTCCATTTACAGTTTACTGCCTTTCCATATTAGTCTACCCAAAGTGCATCACTTCACACTTCTCCGCATTGAGCTCCATCTGCAAGGCTGCTGCCCATTTTCACCCGCCTGCCTGTGTCATCCTGAAGTCTACAACTAACCTCATCATGACTATCGACTGCGTTCCAGAGTTTCGTAACATCTGAAAACTGTAGAAAGCTGCTCCCTACACCCGAGTGTTGGTCGTTTATAAAAATTGCAGAGTAATGGACCAAAACTGACCCTTGGGGAATACCACTGCAAACCACAATCTCATCTGAAAAACATCCGTCCATCACCACTCTTTGCTTCCTGTCACTGAGCCAATTCCATATTCATACCATCACTTATCCCTTAATTCCATGGGCTTCCATCATCTTAATAAATGTGCGGGTGCGATGTTTATATAAAACATGTTAGCGTTTTTGTCTTGCTTGTGATGCTTTATATATGTGCCAGTTTAACGTTTATTTTTGCATATAATTGCTTCTGTGATACTTCTAAATGTACTTGGGTGTATTTGTGTAAGAGTGATAAATTATTCCCAACTATTCACCATATATATTAATGATCTAGACAAGGGAACCAGATGTAATATCTCCAAATTTGCAGATGACACAAAGCTGGGTGGCCGTGTGCGCTGTGAGGAGGATACCGAGAAACCCCAGGATGATTTGGACAGATTGGTTGATTGGGCAGATGCATGGCAGATGCAATATAACGTGGATAAATGTGAGGTTATCAACTTTGGTAGCAAAAACAGGAAGGCAGATTATTATCTGAATGGCAATAGATTGGGAGAAGGGGAAGTGCAACGAGACCTGGGTGTCCTTGTGCACCAGTCTCTGAAGGTAAGCATGCAGGTGCAGCAGGCAGTTAAGAAGGCAAATGGTATGTTGGCCTTCGTAGCGAGAGGGTTTGAGTACAGGAACAAAGATGTCTTGCTGCAGTTGTACAGGGCCTTGGTGAGACCACATCTTGAGTATTGTGTGCAGTTATGGTCGCCTTATCTGAGGAAGGATGTTCTTGCCATGGAAGGAGTTCAGCAAAGTTTCACCAGGCTGATGCCTGGGATGGCAGTAATGACGTATGTGGAGAGATTGGGTCGGTTGGGCTTGTACTCGCTGGAGTTTAGAAGAATGAGAGGTGATCCCATTGAAACTTATAAAATTCTGACAGGACTAGGCAGACTAGATGCCGGAAGAATGTTCCTGATGGTCGGGGATTCCATAACCAGGGGTCATATTCTAAGGATAAGGGGTAGGCCATTGAGGACCGAAATGAGGAGGGATTTCTTCACCCAGAGAGTGGTGAACCTGTGGAATTCTCTACCACAGAAGGCAGTAGAGGCCAATTCAATAAATATATTCAAGAAGGAGTTGGATATATTTCTCAAGGCTACAGGGATCAAGGGGTATGGTGAGAAAGCAGGGACCACGTACTGAATTTGGATGATCAGCCATGATCGCATTGAATGGTGGAGCAGACTCGAGGGGGCGAATGGCCTACTCCAGCTCCTATCTTCTATGTTTCTATAAATATATTTGTGCATTATTTAACATTGTATTTGTGTGTTTCTTTGTGTTATTTATCATTGCATTTGTGTGTTTCTGTGTGTTATTTATCATTGTATTTATCTGTGTCTGTAATGTATGAATGTAATTGAGTGTAATTCAAGAGTACCATATTGAGAAATAAATAGTTACAAAATGCATTTGGAATGAAGACAGATGCCCAATAAATTATTAAGATATACAGGGAAACACATTTGTTAGCATTACATTCAGGGAATGCATTTACATGTAAAACAAGTCAAATATAAATTTGCATCCAAAATGGATGGACCGAATTATATTTAAAATTATCGCATTTTTTAATTCAATTTTTCCTCTTGGTCTAGTGGTTAGAATTACGATGTGGTCTCCCCTGCCGCCCATGTACGGTTCCTGATCAATGAAGTGAGAAGTGAAAACACAGCTTTTAATAAAATTACTTGCTGCTTCTAAAGTGAGAAAGAATTGTTTTAATCGCCATTAATGAACTGATGACCTTATTTTGCAGATTGAAGGGAATGCTGACTAACCCAGAGTCGGTACTTCAATATATTTTCTGTGATGAATTGTGACCCACATCTCATTTTATACACAGGAATCTGGTTTTAAATGTTCATTGCTTCTGACACCAGGAATCTGGTGCAACTTTTGTTAAACTTAACAGAACCGGTTATTTCTCAGACAATAATATTCTCTGACACAATGTTCCTGCCCAGGCCTGGAACATTCCGTGCATGTGGCTCTTGTGATAACCGCTCCAGTCTGGAAACCAGCACTTCACTGCATACACAATGTTTAGGGAGATGCCCAATTCCTCTTCCTGCAAATTCATCACTGGTGAACTGGCAATTCCATGGTGCTGGTTTTCAGATTTACATCAGTAACCTTTTCAATAAAGGGAAAGAATTTCACAGTGAAAATGTTTGGAAAGTGGGTGTTACTTGTATTTGTGTTTTTCTTTGTTTTATTTATGATTTTATTGCCAGCTGACTCCCGGTGAGTCTGTTCTTCCTCTATTGAATGAGAAAGGAGGGGTTTGACGTTGACCAGACCCGCACTGTGCCTGATATTTGTGAGCTCATCATTTATATTTATTGTTTTCTGACTCTTTGATCGTGGTCAGCTTTAGCTCAGTGGTTACTTCACAGTATCAACATCATCTGAAGTTTGAATCTGTCGCACCGCGGGTGCTGCCTGGCATTTTATTGTTATTTTTCAATCCACTTCTTTTACACCGAAACAAATTGTAATTTGATTTTAAATTACAACTAACTGATTTTAGAAATCTTTGAAAGATTAAAAGGACTGATATCTCGTGGCATGTCCTGGCTTTTCGTGTCTTTAATCGAAAGAAGAGAAAATTATTTCATGGATGAGGGATTACAGAGACGTGGATAGACTGGAGAAGCTGGGATCGTTCTCCTTAGAGCAGAGATTCGATAAAGTGCCATAAAATCATGAAGTGTTTAGATAGGGCCAATAAACAGAAACTTTTTCCAGTGGTTGAACGGTCGATTAGCAGAGGCCGCAGATTAAGGTGACTGACACAAGAACCAGAGGCGACATGAGGAAAAGCATTTTACTCAACGAGCGGTTAGGATTTGTAATGCACTGCCTGATAGGTGCGCGATACAGATTCAACAGCAGCCTTCAAAAGGGAATTGGATAAGATTCGAAGGATAAAAATTGCAGGGATATGGGGAAAGAGCGGGGAGGGGATAAACTTGATTGCTCTTCGAAAGAGCTGGCACAGACTCGATGGGCAGACTGGCCCCTTTCTGTAATAACAACAGAAAATGCTGGAAAAACTCAGCAGGCCAGGCAACATCCGTGGAGCAAGAAGGTCTCTTTCTGTGCTGTACTATTCCATGACTCTATGAATTTCCAGTGACCTGAGAACAATGGACGAATACACTGGAAAAGTTAAAGCATATTCACCATCCAGCATTCAGCTGTCAGCGACAATTTCATGCCCGCTTACATCACATGTTGCCAGCAGACTGCAGCAAATCCTATTAAACGCACCGAGCCCCAGAATCGTCCCTCAGAATCCCCAGTATGGAACTGCTCCCAATACACAACAAGACGGGCAGCTTGTGATAAACAAGGAAAGTTTAGGTGTGTAGTCTTTTCCTAGAACTAGAAACAGGGTGGTGTGACAATATAAACTGTGAGTGTGTGTATTTGGGTGTCATGTTTATATATAAAGTGTGTGTTTGTGTGATGAGTGCGCTTCTTTGTATGTGTTTCAGTTGTACATTAATTTTCTTTTTGTACAATATACATCAGATTATCAAACAAAAAGATCTATGATTGAAACTGTGATACTTCAAAATGGATTTTGAGTATATCAGTGAGCTAGTGATGAATGTCTGTGTATCGGTGTGTTTTTTATCAATATATTTGTGTGTATCTGTGTTCTGTAAAAATGTGTTTACGTGTAATTGAAATCTAAGACAGAAATAAATATCCAGAAAATACTGTTCGACTGAAGTCAGATTTACCCGAATAATAAATAATACAGATCCATGTAAACAGATTTGTCAGCAGCAGAGCCGTGGAATCCATTTACTGGACATTCAAAACAAGAAATAAAAAACGTGTCTCTATTTAACATGGATAAATCCAATTATATTTACAGCTGTTCCAACGTTTGAATGCAGCGCTCCCTGGTGGTCTAGTATTTAGGATGTGATGCTCTAATCGGTGGGAACCCGGTTTCGAGTCCCCTTCATGGAAGCAGTTTTATGCAATGAGACATTATCAATAAATGATCTCATAATAAAGGATCCTCTAGAGTCATAGAGTTATACAGCACAGAAAGAGGCCCTTCGGCCAATCGTGTCTGTGCCGTCCATCAAGCCCTGTCCAATCTAATCTCATTATCCAGCATTTGGTCTATAGCCTTGTATGCAATGGCATTTCAAGTGCTCATCCAAATGCTTCTTGAATGTTGTGAGGGTTCCTGCCTCTACCACCCTTTCAGGCAGTGAGTTCCAGACTCCAACCACCCTCTGGGTGAAAAGGTTCCTCCTCAAATCCGCTCTGAACCTCCTGCCCCTTACCTTGAATCTATGCCCCCTTGTTATTGACCTGCCTACTAAGGGGAAAAGTTCCTCTTTATCTACCCTATCTATGCCCCTCGTCATTTTGTGCACCTCAATCAGGTCCCCCCTCAGCCTTCTTTGCTCCAAGGAAAACAACCCCAGCCTGTTTAGTCTTTCTTCATAGCTGAGGCGCTCCATCCCAGGTAACATCCTGGTGAATCTTCTCTGCACCCTCTCCAAAGCAATCACATCCTTCCTATAGTGAGGCGACCGGAACTGCACACAGTGCTCCAGCTGTGGCCTTACCAGCGTTTTGTACAGCTCCATCATAACCTCACTGCTCTTATATTCTATGCCTCGGCTAATGAAGGAAAGTATCCCATATGCCTTTTTAACCACCTTATCTACCTGTTCCGCTGCCTTCAGGGATCTATGTACATGTACACCAAGGTCCGTCTGACCCTCTGTACTTCCTAGGGTCCTACCACTCATTGTGTATTCCCTTGCCTTATTTGTCCGTCCAAAATGCATCACCTCGCATTTTTCAGGGTAAAATTCCATTTGCCACTTTTCCGCCCATCTGACCAACCCGTTTATATCGTCCTGTAGCCTGAGGCTTTCCCCTTGCAATTTACCACCCCACCAATTTTCGTGTCATCTGCGAACTTACTGATCATACCTTTTACATTCTCATCCAAATCATTTATGTAGATCACAAACATCAAGGGACCCAGCACCGATCCCTGAGGTACCCCACTGGACACAGGCTTCCAGTCACAAAATCAACCTTCGACCATCACCCTCTGCCTCCTGTCACTAAGCCTGTTTAGGATCCAACGTGCCAAGGCACCCTGGATCCCATGGGCTCTTACCTTCTTGACCAGTCTCCTATGCGGGACTTTGTCAAAAGCCTTACTGAAGTCCATGTATACCACATCCACAGCATTTCCCTCATCCACACACCTAGTCACCCCCTCGAAAAATTCAATCAGATTGGTCAGACATGATTTACCCTTGACAAAGCCAATGCTGACTATCCCCGATTAATCCTTGCCTCTCCAACTGGAGACTAATTTTGTCCCGCAGAATTTTTTCCAATAATTTCCCTACCACAGATGTTAGGCTCACTGGCCTGTAATTCCCTGGTTTGTCCCTGCTACCCTTCTTGAATAATGGTACTACGTTAGCTATTCTCCAGTCCTCTGGTACATCCCCTGTGGCCAGAGAGGTTCTGAAAATTTGCGTCAGAGCCCCTGCAATCTCCTTCTTTGCCTCACACAGCAGCCTGGGATACATCTCGCCCGGGCCTGGGGATTTATCTACTTTTTGGCCTGCTAAAACCGCTAGTACCTCCACCCTCTCGATGCTAATATGTTCAAGAATATCACAGTCCTCTTGCCCGATTTCTATGTCTACATCGTCTTTCTCCATAGTGAACACAGATGCAAAAAATTCATTTAAAACCCCACCTACATCATCTGGCTCTACACACAGATTGCCACTATGGTCCCTAATGGGCCCTACCCTTTCCCTGGTTATCCTCTTGCCCTTAATATACTTATAAAACATCTTAGGATTTTCCTTTATTTTGCTCACCAGTGTTAGTTCATGGCCCCTCCTCGCTCTCCTAATCTCTTTTTAAGTATGCCCCTGCACTTTTTATACTCCTCCAGGGCTTCCTCCGTCTTTAGTCTTTTGTAACTGCCAAAAGCCCCCCTTTTTTTCGTAATGCATTTTTGTATATCCCTTGTCATCCAAGGTTCCCTTTGCTTGTTGGTCCCACCCTTGATCTTTACAGGAACATGTTGGCGTTGTACTCTCTCTATTTCCCTTCTGAAAGTCTCCCACTGCTTTGATGTGGATTTTCCTATAAGTAGCTGCGCCCAGTCCACTTTGGCCAGATCCTGCCTTATCATATTAAAATCGGCCTTCCCCCAATTTACAACCCTTATTTCCGGGCAGTCTTTGTCTTTTTCCATGACCACCTTAAATCTCACCGAATTATGGTCACTGTCGCCAAAATGCTCTCCTACTGACACTTCCACCACTTGCCCGGCTACATTCCCTAGAATTAGGTCCACTGCCACCCCCTCTCTTGTAGGACTTTCTACATGTTGGCTCAAAAAGCTCTCCTGGATGCACTTTAAGAATTCTGCACCCTCTAAGCCTTTCACATTCTGACTATCCCAATTAATATTGGGAAGTTGAAATCCCTCACTATTATTACCCTATTATTTTCGCACTTCTCTGAGATTTGCCTACATATCTGTTCCTCTATCTCCCCCTGACTGTTTGGGGGCCTATAGTACACTCCCAGCAAAGTGCTTGCCCCCTTTTTGTTTTTAAGTTCTACCCATATGGCCTCATTAGAGGAACCCGCTAATATATCATCCCTCCTTACAGCAGTAATTGACTCCTTAATTAATATTGCAACACACCCTCCCCTTTTACACCCCCCTCTGTCTCGCCTGAAGGTTCTATACCCCGGAATATTGAGCTGCCAATCCTGACCCTCCCTCATCTATGTCTCCGTGATAGCAACAATATCGTAGTCCCATGTGTTCAACAACAACTTCAGTTCATCCACCTTATTTGCAAGACTCCTTGCATTAAAATAAATGCCTTCCAGCATTGCCATATTCCCTTTTGCCTTCACATATTTGCTCTGCCTTCCCAGCTGACTTGTTTTTTCCTCCGTATTTGGCTGTAAATCACCCCCTACTATAGCTCCACTCTGTATCCCATCCCCCTGCCAGGTTAGTTTAAACCCCCCCGAACAGTGCCAGGAAACCTCCCCGCAAGGATATTGGTACCCCTCTGGTTCAGGTGTAAACCATCCGACTTGTACAGGTCCCACCTTTCCCAGAAGCAGACCCAGTGATCCAGGAAACTAAGCACTCCCTCCTGCACCATCCCTTTAGCCACGCATTCTTCTGTTCTATCTTCCTATTCCTATACTCACTAGCACGTGGCACCGGGTGTAATCCAGAGATTACAACCTTTGAGGTCCTGCTCTCTAATCTTCTACCTAGCTCCCTAAATTCTTGCTGCAGGACCTCATCCCTCTTTTTACCTATGTCATTGGTACCAATGTGGACCACGACCTCTGGCTGTTCGCCCTCCCCCTCCAGAATGCGCTGCAGCCGCTCAGTTACATCCTTGACCCTGGCACCAGGGAGGCAACAAACCATCCTGGATTCACGTCTATGGCCACAGAAACGCCTATCTGTTCCCCTTACTAAAGAATCCCCTACCACTATTGCTCTCCCACTCTTTTTCCTCCCTTCCTGGGCAGCAGGAGCACCCCCAGTGCCAGGAAGTTGGCTGCTGCTTATTTTCCCCTGGTGAGTCATCCCCCCTCAACAGTATCCAAAGCGGTATATTTGTTTGAAAGGGGGATGTCCGGGGTCCCCTGCACTACCTGCCTGCTTCCATTGTTCCGCCTGGTGATTACCCATTTCCCTTCTGCCTGTGCTGCCCTACCCTGCGGTGTGAACAACTCACTGTACGACTAATTTGCGACCCTCTCAGAATCATGAATGCTCCACAACCCATCCAGCCATAGCTCCAGCGCCACAAGATGGCCCGTTAGTAGCTGCAGCTTGATGCATTTCTGGCACACGTGTTGGTCAGGGACACTGGCAGCGTCCCTGAATTCCCACATAGAGCAAGAGGAGCATATCACGGGGCTGGGCTCTCCTGGCATGAACTACTGCTTTAATCAATTTAAATTAAATTAATTCAATACCACCAGTTAAGTAAGCATTACCTGGTCTCTGGAGCCCTTTGTAGGCCCGCTCTACCGCTGAAGCACCCGCCAAAGCTCTGAGGCCTTGCCTCACCTGACTCCCTGACTCACCCAACTCTCAGCACTCTGTTGGTCCCGCACTCAGTGCAAAATCGCACTTCAAAGCCTGTTTTTATAGGCCCTGATACAAAGGCTTGCTGAGCCCAGCTACAGGAGAACCAGGTTAACCAGATTACTCCAGTTTCCCTTGTTAACTGCCTTCAGCTGCTCTGAGTTGTAGGACTTATTTATCCCTTTTTAACCCTGCTTAAAGCTGGGAAATTTAGATTTTAAACTGTAAACAGTACACAGTAAATGGGAAACAAACAAAAGTTTGATTTCAGCAACCAGTTAAGACTCCCTGACTCACCCAACTCTCAGCACTCTGCTGAACCCGCACTCAGTGCAAAATCGCACTTCAAAGCCTCTTTTTATAGGCCCTGAAACAAAGATTGCTGAGCCCAGCTACAGGAGAACCAGGTTAACCAGATTACTCCAGTTTCCCTTGTTAACTGCCTTCAGCTACTCTGAGTTGTAGGACTTGTTTATCCCTTTATAACCCTGCTTAAAGCTGAGAAATTTAGATTTGAAACAGTAAACAGTACACAGTAAATGTGAAACAAACAAAAGTTTGATTTCAGCAACCAGTTAAGACTCCCTGACTCACCCAACTCTCAGCACTCTGTTGAACGCGCACTCTAGGAGAGAATAATCAGAGCATGGTTGAATTTCAAATGCTGTTGGAGGGCGAGAAAATTGTATCCCAAACCAGTGTCCTGATCTTAAACAAGGGCAAGTATAATGGCATGAGGGCAGAACTGACTAAAGTGGACTGGAAAAACAAATTAAAGGGTAAGAAACTTGAAATGCAGTGGCAGACATTTAAGGAGATTTTTCATATCTCTCAACAAAAATATATTATAATATAGATTTTAAGAGAATGGAGCACCATCCGTGGCTAACTAAGGAAGTAAAGGATGGTATCAAATTGAAAACAAAGCCATACAATGTTGCCAAGATTGTTGGGAGGCCAGAGGATTGGGAAATTTTTAAAAACCAGCAAAGGATGACTAAAAAATGATAAAGAGAGAGAAGATGAATTATGTGAGTAAGCTGGCAAGAAACATTAAAACAGATAGTAAGAGCTTCTACAGGTATATAAAAAGGAAGAGGGTAGCTAAAGTAAACGTTGGTGCCTTAGAGGATGAGACTGGGGAATTAATAATGGGGAACAGGAACATGGCAGAGACTCTGAACAAATATTTTGCATCTGTCTTCACTTCTGAAGAATCTAACAACATCTCAATAATGGATAATGAAGGGACCACAGGGAGGGGGGAACTAAAGACAATCACTATCACTAAGGAAATAGTACTCGGTAAAATAATGGGACTAAAAGACGACAAGTTCCCTGGACAAGATGGCCTGCATCCCAGGGTCTTAAAAGAAGTGGCTGCAGAGATAGTGGATGTATTGGTTGCAATGTAATAAAATTCCCTAGACTCTGGAGAGGTCCCAGCGGATTGAATAACCGCTAATGTAACAGCACTATTTAAGAAAGGAGGGAGACAGAAAGCAGAAAACTATAGACCAGTTAGCCTAACATCTGTCGTTGGGAAAATGCTCGAGTCCTTCATTAAGGAAGCAATAGCAGGGCATTTAGAAAACCATACTGCAGTCAAACTGAGTCAGCATGGTTTTAGGAAAGGGAAATCATGTTTAACAAATTTGATGGTGTTCTTTGAGGATGTGACGAGCAGGTTGGACAAGGCTGAGCCAGTGGATGTGGTGCATTTGGATTTCCAGAAGGCATTCGATAAGGTGCCACATAAAAGGTTACTGCATAAGATAAGAGCTCACGGAGTTGGGGTAATATTTAAAGATGGATAGAGAAATGGCTAACTAACAGAAAGCAGAGTCGGGATAAATGGGTCATTTTCTAGTTGGCAAACGGTAACTAGTGGGGTGCCACAAGGATTGGTGCTGTGGCCCCAAATATTTACAATCCACATTAATGTCTAGAATAAAGGGATCGAGTGTAATGTAGCCAAGTTTGCGGATGATACAAAGATCGGTGGGAAAGCAAGTTGTGCAGAGGACTCAAAGGATCTGCAAAGGGAAATAAACAGGATGGGTGAGTGGACAATAATTTGGCAGATGGAGTATAATGTGGGAAAGCGCGAGGTTATCCATTTTGGCAGGAAAAATAAAAAAAGCAAACTATTTTTTCAACGGAGAGAGATTTCAAAATGCTACAGTTCAGAGGGACCTGGGGGCCCTTGTGCATGAAACACAAAAAATGCAAGTCATCAAAAAGGCAAATGGAATGCTGCCCTTTATTTCAAGGGGGTTGGAGTATAAAAGCAGGGAGGTCCTGCTACATCTGCACAAGGTATTGGTGAGACCACACCTTGAGTACTGTGTACAGTTTTGGTTTCCTTATTTAAGGAAGGGTATAATTGCATTGGAGACAGTTCAGAGATGATTCACTAGGTTAATTCCGGAGATGAGGGGTTTGACTTATGATGATAGGTTGAGCATGCTTGGCCTATACTCATTGGAATTTAGAAGAATGAGAGGTGATCTTATCGAAACATATAAGATACTGAGGGGCTCGGCAGGGTAGATGCAGAGAGGAAGTTTCACCTCATGGCGAAATCTAGAACTTGGGGGCAGAGCCTCAGAATAAAGGGTCGCCCTATTATAACTGGATGAGGAGGAATTTCTTCTCTCAGAGTGTCGTAAATTTGTGGAATTCCCTGCTCCAGACAGTTGTGGAGGCTGGTTCATTAAATATATTTAAAGAGGAGATAGACAAATGTTTGCAAGATAGAAGACTGAAGGGTAATGGGCAACGGGCTGGGAAGTGGCTTTGAGCCTGAGATCAGCCATGATCTTATTCAAGGGCGGAGCAGGATCGAGGGGCCAAGTGGCCTAATCCTCCTCCTATTTCTTATGTTCTTATGTTCTTAACAAAACAGTTACTCCGTCAGATGAAGGGCATTGTTTCAATCTGTGAACAAAGCCACAGCTTTCTGTTGCACATTGAAGGAAATGTCATCGGGGGATCCGGTTTCGATTCCGCTTCATGGAAGCAGTTTTAACAAAACAGTTAATCCATCAGATAAGGACATTGTTTCAATCACTATGAACAAACCCACAGCTTTCTGTTGCACACAGATGGAAATATTCACCGAGTGACCAGGGACCTATCCCATGTAAGGCGAAGGTGACAACTGCTTCACTACGTAAACATCTAAATTTTGACCTCAGGTCAGAGACAGTGTTGAGGAAGAAGGTGAAATGCTGATTCTCTTTCACACACTTTCACCATTCGAAACGACAGAAATCACACGGGAAAAATATCCATTACAAAAGCATTAAATCCCGGAGGCTCTACCAAATCTTCTTTTTTTAATTTATTCGCTCACAGGATGTGGGCATCGCCAGCAAGACAGGCATTTATTGCCAATCCCTAATTGCCCTAGAGAAGGTGCTAGTGAGCCGCCTTGTACAACTGAGTGGCTTGCTAGGCCATTTCAGAGGACAGTTAAGAGTCAATTATATTTCTGTAGTTCTGGAGTCATATATAGGCCAGACCGGGTAAGGGTGGCAGATTTGCTTCCCTAAAGGGCATTAGTGAACCAGATGGGTTTTTACGACAATCCAATAGTTTCATGGTAACCATTACTGATACTAGCGTTCTGTTCCAGATTTATTTAATTAATTAAATTTAAATTCCACAGCTGCTGTGGTGGGATGTGAACTCATGTTTACACGGAATATTAATCCAGGTCTAGAGATTACCCGTCCAGTGACATAACAGCGATGCTACCATCCCGAAATCCATTGGGATTGAAACCGGCTGCACTCTGTCTTCAGGAAATGGCCATTCAAATTCTGAGACTGGGCCGAGCTTTGTTTGGACTCGGTCATAACCGATTTATCTCAACATCACATTTCCACGCTGGGACATTAAGGGACTAATTTAACATGTTTAGCTCTAAATAGCTCAGCTGGCCAATGATCGCCTGGGCCAAGCACAGCTGGACAGAGTGACCCAGGGACTAGCATAGCTGGACAGGGATACTAAGGGACTAGCACAGCTGGACAGGGATAGCCGGGGACTAGCACAGCTGGACAGAGATACACAGGGACTAGCACAGCTGGACAGGGATAGAGAGGTATTAGCACAGCTGGACAGAGATAACCAGGGGCTAGCACAGCTGGACAGGGATAGCCAGGGACTAGCACAGCTGGACAGGGATAGCCAGGGACTAGCACAGCTGGTCAGGGATAGCCAGGGATAAGCTCAGCTCGACAGCGATACTCAGGGGCTAGCACAGCTGGACAGGGATAGCCAGAGACTAGAGACAGCTGGTCAGGGATACCCAGGGACAATCTCAGCTGGTCAGAGATACCCAGGAACTGGCACAGCTGGACAGAGATAGTCATTGACTAGCACAGCTGGACAGGGATAGCCAGGGACTAGCACAGCAAGAGAGTGATACCCACAGACTAGCGCAGCTGCACACGGATAGCCAGGGACTAGCACAGCTGGACAGAGATACCCAGGGACTAGCACAGCTGGACAGAGATACCCAGGGATTGAAAAGCTGTACAGTGATACCCAGGGACTAGCACAGCTGGACAGAGATACCCACGGACTATCACAGCTGGACAGTGATACCCAGGGACTAGCACAGCTGGACAGAGATACCCAGGGAGTAGCACAGCTGGACAGTGATACCCAGTGACTAGCAGAGCGGGACAGAGATACACAGGCACCAACACAGCTGGACAGAGATACCCAGGGACTAGCACAGCTGGACAGACATACCCAGGGACTACCACAGCTGGACAGGGATAGCCAGAGTCTAGCACAGCTGGACATTGATACCCAGGGACTATCACAGCTGAGCAGAGATACCCTGGGATTAGCACAGCTGGAGAGGGATAACCAGGGAATAGCAGCGCTGGACAGGGATTGCCAGGGACTAGCACAGCAGGAGAATGATACCCAGGGACTAGCACAGCTGAACAGAGATACCCAGGGACTGGCCCAGCTGGACAGGGATACCCAGGAACATGTTGCGCTGGACAGAGATACCCAGCGACAAGCTCAGCTGGTCAGAGATACCCAGAGACCGGCACAGCTGGACAAGAATTGCCTGTGCCTAATACAACTGGACTGTGTTGCCCAGGGACAGCGAAGCTGGACAGCAATGACAGGAATGACGTATGATGAGAGTTTCGGTCGATTGGGCTCATAATCACTGGAGTTCATAAGCATGAGAGGGGATCTCATTGAAACTGATAAAATTCTAACAGGACTAGACAGATTAGATGCAGGAAGGATGTTCCCGATGGCGGGGGAGTCGATAACAAGGGTTCACAGACTGAGGATAACGGGTAAGCCATGTAGAACAGAGAAGAGGAGGAACTTCTTAACCCAGAGAGTTGTGAACATGAGGTATTCTCTCCCACAAGAGGAGGTTGAGACCAATTCATTAAATATATTCAAGAAGGAGTTAGACATAATTCTTAAGGCTGAAGGGATCAATGGATATGGGGAGAAAGCAGGGACAGGGTACTGAATTTCGATGATCAGCCATGATCTCTTTAAATGGTGGAGCAGGCTCGAGGGGCCAAGTGGCCTACTCCTGCTCCTATCTTCTATGTTTCTATGTTTCTATGACAGGGACCCTCAGGGTCTAGCATAGCTGAACAGAAATTCCCAGGGAGCAGAAGAGCTGGACAGGGAAACCCAGGGACTAGCACAGATGGACAGTGATACCCAGGGGCTAGAATAGCTGGAGAGTGATACCCAGGGACTAGCTCTGGTGGACAGAGATACCCAAGGACTAGCACAGCTGGAAAGAGATACCCAGGGACTAGCACAGCTGCTCAAAGATACCCAGGGATTAGATCAGCTGGACAGTGTCAGCCAGGGACAAGCACAACTGTACAGATATACCCAGGGACAAGCACAGCTGAACAGCGATAGCGAGGGACTAGCACCGCTGGACAGTAATACTCAGGGACTAGAAACGGTGGACAGAGATATCCAGGGGCTAGCACAGCTGGACAGAGTTACCCAGGGACTAGCACAGTTGGACAGAGACTCCCAGGGACTAGCACAGCTGGACAGAGATACCCAGGGACTAGCACAGCTGGAAAGCGATGCCCAGGAACTAGCACAGCTGCTAATAGATACCCAGGGATTAGATCAGCTGGACAGTGTCAACCAGGGACAAGCATAGCTGTACAGATATACCCAGGGACAAGCACAGCTGGACAGCGATAGCCAGGGACTAGCACAGCTGGACAGAGATACTCAGGGACTAGCACAGCTGGACAGCGATGCCCAGGAACTAGCACAGCTGGACAGAGATACCCAGGGACTAGCATTCCTGGACACTGATGTCCAGGGACTAGCACAGCTGGACAGAGATACCCAGGGAGTAGCACAGCTGGACAGCGATTCCCAAGGACAAGCGCAGCTGGACCGGGATAGACAGCTGGACACTGCTACCCAGGGGCAATCACAGCTGGACATTGATACCCAGGGTTCAGCACAACTGGACAGAGAAGCCCAGGGACATGGCCAGCTTGTTACGAGTACCCAGAGACTAGCATTGCTGGACAGGGATACCTTGGGACTAGCACAGCTGGACAGGGATAGCCAGGGACTAGCACAGCTGGACATGGATAGCCAGGGACTAGCACAGCTGGACAGTGGTACCCAGGGACGAGCACATCTGGACAGAGATACCCAGGGACTAGCACAGCTTGACAGAGATAGCCAGGTACTAGCCCAGTAGGCCAGTGATACCCAGGGAATAGCACATCCAGAGAGTGATACCCAGGGACTAGCTCAGCTGGACAGTGATACCCAGGGAGTTGAACAGCTGGACAGAGATACCCAGGGAGTAGAACAGCTTGACAGGAATACCCAGGGACTAGCATAGCTGGTTAATGATACCCAGGGTTAAGCGCAGCTGGACCGGGATAGCCAGCGACTAACTCAGCTGGATAGAGATACCCAGGGACCAGAACATCTGGACAGAGATAGCCCAGGTATAGGTCAGCTGGACAGAGAATTCCAGGGACTAGCACAACAGGATAGGATTTCCAAGGGACTAGCTCAGCATGACAGAGCTACCCAGGGACTAACACAGCTGGACAGAGATACCCAGGGACTAGCACAGCTGGACAGAGATACCCAGGGACTAACATAGCTGGACAGAGATACCCAGGGACTAGCACAGCTGGACAGAGATGCCCAGGGACTAGCACAGCTGGAGAGAGATACCCAGGCACAACCACAGCTGCAGAGGGATACCCATGGACAAACACAGCTGGACAGAGATACCCAGAGACTAGCACAGCTGGACAAAGATACCCATGGACAAGCACAGCTGGACAGGGATACCCAGGGACTAACACAGCTGGACAGACATACCCATGGACGAGCGCAGCTGGACAGGGAAACCCAGGGATTAGCTCAGCTAGACAGAGTTTCCCAGGGACTAGCACAGCTGGGCATAGATAACCAGCGACTAGCACAGCTGGACAGGTATACCCAGGGACTAGCACAGCTGGAGAGGGATAGCCAGGGACTAACACAGCTGGACAGAGATACCCAGGGAATGGCACAGCTGGACAAAGATACACATCGACAAGCACAGCTGGACAGGGATACCCAGGGATTAACACAGCTGGACAGAGATACCCATGGACAAGCACAGCTGGACAGGGATACCCAGGAATTAGTTCAGCTAGACAGAGTTTACCAGGGACTAGCACAGCTGGGCAGAGATAACCAGCGACTAGCACAGCTGGGCAGTTATACCCAGAGACTAGCACAGCTGCACAGTGATATCCAGGGACCAGCAGAGCTGGACTGTTAAACCCAGGGTCTAGCTCAGCTGGACCGAGATGCCCAGGGATTAGCTCAACATGATGAATCAGTACTCCACCATGTTGCGCAACAACTGGAAGAAGCACTGAGCGTAGCAAGGGCACCAAATGCACTCTGGGTGAGGGACTTCGATGTCCATCACCAAGAGTGTCTTGGTAACACCACTACTGACCGAGCTGGCCAAGTTCTGAAGGGCATAACTGCGAATCTGGGCCTGTGACAACTGGTGAGGAAACCAACACGAGGGGAAAATTACTTGACCTCGTCCACACAAAACTACCTGTCGCAGATGCATCTATCCATGACTGTATTAGTAGCTACGACCACAGCATAGTCATTGTGGTGACGAAGTCCCATCCTCACACTGTAGACAACCTCCACCATGTTGCGTGGCACTACCATCGTATTAAATGGAATAGATTCAGAGCAGATCTAGCAGCTCAAAACTGGGCATCCATGATGCGCTGTGGGCCATCAGCAGCAGAATTTTTTTACAGCAGAATCTGTGATCTCATGGCCCGGCATATCCCTCACTCTGCCATTACCACCAAGCCAGAGGACCAACCCTGGTTCAATAAGGAGTGTAGAAGAGCATGCCGGGTGCAGCACCAGGTGCACCTAAAAATGAGGTGGCAACCTGGGGAAGCTGCAACACAGGACCAGGTGCATGCTAAAAAGCAGAAGCAGCAAGCTATAGATAGGGCTAAGCGATCCCATAATCAATGGATCAGATCAAAGCTCTGCAGTTCTGCCACATCCAGTCGTGTAAGGTGGTGGACTATTAAACAACTAACGGGAGTAGGAGTCTCCTTGAATATTCCCATCCTCAATGATGGTGCAGCCTGGCACATGAGTGTAGAAGACAAGGCTGAAGCGTGCTCAACCATCTTCAGCCAGAAGGGCCGAGTGGATGATCCAAATTGGCCTACTCCTGAGGTCCCCACTATCACAGAAGCCTGCCTTCAGCCAATTCAATTCACTCCACGTGATATCAAGAAATAGCTGAGCGCACTGGATACAGCAAAGGCTATGGGCCCTGAAATTTCCCGGCTATCGTGCTGAAGGCTTGTTCTCCAGAAGTAGCCACACAACTAGCCAAGTTGTTCCAGTACAGCTACAATACTGGCATCTATCCAACAATGTGGAGAACTGCACAGGTATGTCCTGTCCACAAAAACGTCGGATAAATCGAACCCGGCTGATGACTGCCCCATCAGCCTACTCTCAATCATCAGCAAAGTGATGGAAGGTGTCATCGAGAGTGCTATCCAGCGGCCCTTACTTACACGTACCAATAACCTCCTCACTGATGCCCAGTTTGGGTTCCGCCAAGACAACTCAGCTCATGACCTCATTACAGCCTTCGTCCAAACATTGAAAATGGAGTTGAATTCCAGAGTTGAGGTGAGAGTGACTGCCCTTGACATCAATGCAGCATTGGACCGAGTGTGCCATTAAAGAGCCCTAGTAAAACTGAAGTCAATGGCAATCAGGGAGAAAATGCTCCACTGGCTGGAGTCATACAAGCACAAAGGAAGATGGTTGTGGTGATTGATGGTCAATCATCACAGTCTCAGGACATCGCTGCAGGAGTTTCTCAGGGTAGTGTCCAAGGCCCAACCATCTTCAGCTGCTTCATCAATGACCTTCCCTCCAACATAAGGTCAGAAATGGGGATGCTTGCTGATGACTGCACAGTGTTCAGCGCCATTCACAACTACTCAGATGGTAAAGCAATCTATGACTGCAGGCAACAAGACATGGACGACATTCAGGCTTGGGCTGATAAGTGGCAGGTAAACTTCACGCTTCAAAAGTGCCAGGCAATGACTATCTCCAACAAGCGAGTATCTAACCAGCTCCCCTTGACTTTCAATGTCATTACCCTCGCTGAATCCCCCACCATCAACATCCTTGGGGTCACCATTGACCAGAAATAAATCTGGACCAGCCACATAAATACAGTGGCAAAAAAGCAGTTCAGAGGCTAGATATTCTGCGGCGATTGTCTCACCTCTTGACTCCCCAAAGCATTTCCACCATCTACACGGCACAAGTAAGGAGTTTAATGGAATACTCTCCACTTGCCTGGATGAGTGCAGCTCCAACAACACTCAAGAAGCTCGACAACATACAGGACAAAGCAACCCGCTTGATTGGCACTCCATCGATCACCTTTAATATTAACTCTCTCCACCACCGGCGTACCGTGACTGCAGTGTGTACCATCTACAAGATGCACTGCAGCAACGCACCAAGGCTTCTTCGGCAGCACCTCCCAAAACCACAAACTCTTCCATCGAGACGGGCAAGGGCAGCAGGCGCATGGGAAGAATACCACCTCCAAGTTCCCACCAAATCACACACAATCCTTACTTAGAAACATCTTCCCGATCCTTCATCATCGCTGGGTCAAAATTATAGAACTCCATACCAAACAGCACTGTGGGAGTTTCTTCACCACCCAGACTGCAAAGGTTCAAGTAGGTGGTTCACCAACACATTCACAAGGGCAACTAGGGATCGACAATAAATACTGGCATTGCCAGCGACGCCCACATCCCATGAACGAATATGTGAAAAGAATTTAATTTCTATTGCATGTACTGCGAGTTGAATAAACAGATGACACCTCACTGCAATGTTCAAGAATCTTAATGAAAACCCTTAATCTAACAATGGCCCTTGTACTTTAATGTGAATAGGCTTCAATTATTTATTGTGATTAAGTGCCCCCTTTAACTGTTACTTTTTAACATTCTGCCTCATTTTGAGGTTCAAAATGTCAAACTCCACTTGGTTTCTTTTATACGTGGTTCCCAGGCTCTGCCAATCCGGCTGGCATCCAGCCTCTGAGTAAATGTTGGGGAGTTGCAGGCTGTTCTGGGTTGTGATTCTGCGGTCCCATTCTTCTAATTAAATAATTGTTCTGTTTCCTTGAGATTTTCAATTTCTAATTAAATAGTTACTGTGTTTCCCTGACATTGTGTGCCCTCTCTTTGTTATTAAACAGTAACTTTGTTCCCCTGGCACCTAACTTTATATACATGGCTACTAAGTTCTATGAGCCCCAATTTCTACTTAAACAGTTATTGTGTTCTCCTAAATTATCCCATTCTATATTCCTAATTAAAGAGTTAATATGTTCCACTAAATTACCCTGTCCTCTATCTCTGGTGAAAAAGTTACCGTGGTCCCCTAAATTACCCTGTCCTCTATCTCTAGTGAAGCTAGTACTGGGAGATTTCACTTTCCACTTGTAAAATATCTTTTGATTGTGTTTTTATTAATCTGTGCATTACCATTTCTCATATTTCTCTTAATCTGACGTATCAGACAAAAAAACAACTTACCTGAGTCTATTTGTTAAGTGACTGCAACTAGTGCTAAATATGATTTAACCTGATTTTGCTCCCTGGAGGATTGATGTGTGGATAAATATAGGTTCCCTTCCATTGCCTCAGCCGTGCGCCAGGCAGTGTCCTTTACCTTCGTCAGAATTCATCCATTCTCAGGAAATAGTAAATATATTTACTACCGGATTCTTGCAGCCGTCAGTGTCCCCGTTGAGCCATTGTAACCTGTTTATTGTTAATTGGTTTTAATTTTCTCCCTATTCTGACTGCCTGTTGGATACGGTAACGCGTTTTCCGATGTCAGCATTACACAGTCATTAGTTACAGGACCCACTAGTGAACCACGTGTCCATACTTCCGTGTTCCCCTTAATCTGGTAATGTTACTGATGTTACGATGTTCTTTGAAGCTCCAACACACGGATTTTAGCGGATTTTCGGACCATTCTGTCAGCCCTTGCAGAATGAACACTGCAGGAGCTCATTAAAATGTGTGGGTGGGTTTCCCAGGCAATGGCCATAATATTAATCCTGTTCTCACACTGCTCCGTGTTGATAATCACACTGCTCCATGTTAATAATCACACTAAATGGGGTAAAATGCTCTCAACAGGTATAGAAACAGAGAAGCATACAAAATAGGAGCAGGAGTAGGCCATTCGGCCCCTCATGCCTGCTCCACCATTCAATGAGATCATGGCTGATCATCCAAATTTAGTACCCTGTCCCTGGCTTTTCCCCATACCCCTTGATCCCTTTAGCCTTAAGAAATATATCTAACGCCTCTATATCTATATATATGTCAATCAGACACTGGAACATTATTTTTCTCCTCTCTCTTTCTTACAGCGAACTTGCTGACAAAAGTGATTCTCTCCCAAGGAAACTGTGACCTTTCCAAGTGTATCTCTGTCTAAATGGTGGTCATGGCAACAGCAGATCTACTGGTCATGATCTTCAATGTAATAGCGTATTATATTATCAGTTATCACTATCCACTTTAAATCCTGTAACACTATATATATGGTTATTTTCATACTAGATTTCTGTTTGGTTCACCGTCTCCTTCACCTTTGACCAATTTGTAGTTCTCTGTTGCCACAAGTTTAAAATAAAGTACTGCACCAAGAAAACCGCAGCCACGGTTATAACAACGTTCTCTGTCTGATCTTGTTAAAGAACATCCCCTTTTGTTTTCATTTGATTATCAGCAAATAATTTATAATGTGCAGTGGGGCTGTAGGTCAAGAGTTGATTTTTTTTCCTCAACTGCAGGTGTAGCATACTCCTGGTTTCACAACGTCTGGGCCATTTCCCTTCCATTTACTTTAATCGCCTTGTTGAAATGTTTGACAATCAGACGTATTTTATTGGCCAACAGAGCATGCAGGGGGCTCTGGGGTCCGAGCAGTCAGAATCTCAGCGATACAGAAAAGGAGAACCGAAGAAAATCCATAACTGTACTTATCACTCTCCCCGGCAGTTTTATATTGTGGTAAAAGGTAAGAAGTCACACAACACCAGGTTATAGTCCAACAGCTTTAATTGAAATCACAAGCTTTCGGAGCGCTGCTCCTTCATCAGGTGAAATAGAGAAATGCATAAAGACACAGCTTATATAGTCAGAGAATCATGTCAGATGTTTACAGGTAATGTTTCCAGCTGCCATTTATCACACCTCGGGAGAGAGATAATCACAGCAATCAAAGGTGTGAATGGGGTCCAAACAGGTCAGTCAGGAAAACATTACATCAAAGAACAGTGAGGTGGGGTCACAAGGGGTCAAATATTGCAGATGCTGGGGTCTGTATGAAAAACAGAAAAACAGACAAAAAACATTTTTTTTGCTGGAAATCACAGCAGGTCCGTCCGCATCAGTGTAGAGAGAACAAGCCAATGTCGACTCGAGCCTGGATGACCCTGCGTCAGGTGGGGTTACATGTAGCGTGACATGAACCCAAGATCTTGCTTGAGGCCGTCCTCATGGGTGCGGAACTTGGCTATCAGTTTCGGCTCGACGATTTTGCGTTGCCGTGTGTCTCGAAGGCCGCCTTGGAGAATGCTTACCCAAAGATCGGAGGCTGAATGTCCTTGACTGTTGAAGTGTTCCCCGACTGGGAGGGAACACTCCTGCCTCGTGATTGTTGCGCGGTGTCCGATCATCCGTTGGGAACAGCCATGGAGACCAAATTCACACCCCAATACGCAAACATCTTCATGCACAAGTTCGAGCAAGACTTCTTTGCTGCACAGGATCTCCAACCAACGCTATACACCAGATACATCAACGACATTTTCTTTCTATGGACCCACGGCAAAGAATCACTGAAAAGACTACATGATAACATCAACAAGTTCCATCCCACCATCAAACTCACCGTGGACTACTCCTCAGAATCGGTTTCATTCCTGGACACACGAATCTCCATCAAAGACGGACACCTCAGCACTCCACTCTACCGCAAGCCCACGGACAACCTCACGATGCTTCACTTCTCCAGCTTCCACCCCAACCACGTTAAAGAAGCCATCCCCTATGGACAAGCCCTGCGAATACACAGGATCTGCTCAGACGAGGAGGAACGCGATGGACACCTACAGACACTGAAAGCCGCTGTTGTAAGAAGGGGATATGACGCTCGACTCGTCAATCGACAGTTCTGATGGGCCACAGCGAAAAATCGCATAGACCTCCTCACAAGACAAACACGGGACACAACCAACAGAGTGCCCTTCGTCATCCAGTACTTCCCCGGAGCGGAGAAACTACGCCATGTTCTTCGCAGCCTTCAACAAGTCATTGATGATGATGAACACCTCGCTAAGGCCATCCCCACGCCTTCACTGCTCACTTTCAAACAGCCGCCTAAACTCAAACAGACCATCGTTCGCAGCAAATTACCCAGCTTTCATGAGAACAGCGACCACGACACCACACAACCCTGCCACAGCAACCTCTGCAAGACATGCTAGATCATCAATACAGATACCATCATCACACGTGAGGACACCACCCACCAGGTACATGGTACATACTCATGTGACTTGGCCAAAGTTGTCTACCTCATACGTTGCAGGAAAGGATGCCCCGGAGCATGGTACATCGGCGAGACCATGCAGACACTGCGACAATGGATGAACGGACAACACACAACAATCGCCAGGCAGGAGTGTTCCCTTCCAGTCGGGGAACACTTCAGCAGTCAAGGACATTCAGCCTCCAATCTTCGGGTAAGCATTCTCCAAGGCGGCCTTTGAGACACACGACAACGCAAAATCGTCGAGCAGAAACTGATAGCCAAGTTCCGCAGCCATGAGGACGGCCTCAACCAAGATCTTGGGTTCATGTCACGCTACAGGTAACCCCACCTGACGCAAGGTCACCCAGACTCGAGTCGACATTGGCTTGTTCTCTCTATACAGATGCGGCCGGACCTGCTGTGATTTCCAGCAAAAAAAATGTTTTTTGTCTGTTTTTTTGTTTTTCATGCAGACCCCAGCATTTGCAATATTTGACCCCTTGTGAGCCCACCTCATTGTTTTTGATGTAATGTTTTCCTGACTGACCTGTTTGGACACCATTCACACCTTTGATTGCTGTGATTATCTCTCTGCCGAGGTTTGATAAATGGCAGTTGGAAACATTACCTGTAAACATCTGATACGATTCTCTGACTATATAAGCAGTGTCTTTATGCATTTCTCCATTTCACCTGACGAAGGAGCAGCGCTCCGAAAGCTTGTGATTTCAAATAAAGCTGTTGGACTATAACCTGGTGTTATGTGACTTCTTACATTTGTCCACCCCAGTCCAACTCCGGCATCTCCACACCATTTTATTTTGGTGGCAGACAAATGCCGTGCCTTTTTCAATGACCAGACTGTCTAAATCCAATTATTACCGAGGCGACCACATCAAATCCTGGATATATCACTACTGAAATCGGAGCCATGCTGAAGCTTTTGAATTCCTGTCCAAACACATGCAGTGACCCAGAGGAAATTTAGAGAAGATCGGAAGAAGGTGCTGAAATCTCCCTGGACACTGATTATAAGAATGTTTAAAAATAAAAGAAATACGAGCTAGAGCTCCCTTTGGAACATCAGAATTCACTTTTACCTCTGCTTCCAGCTTAGACTGGGGTTTCTCTCCTTACAGCTACACCAAGATGGTTCTTGTAAAAATCTCACAGGAACCCGACTGACTATATTTGTGCCCCTTGTTGCATTTAACACAACATTGGCTGTGGGTTTGCAAAGTTCGTTAACTGATGACTCCTGACAAATAAGGACATTTGGGCTTTAGTATGAAAAGTGTCAGTGATGAATAATTTTTAATAATGGAATAAAATATTTGATCAACGGGATTGATATCTGACAGAGTGAGGAATGTAAATTAATTCTACCGTGTTGTCCGCCAGATTTAGGATAATATTCGGTGGTATAGCACTCCTGGTGACATTATCTTTTCTCGCAGGTTTGCTGAAAATGTTGCTTGGACTGATTGAAGCTGCACCGACCGCCTCATTCCAACTCCTGGGAATAAGGAGCAGTGCCGCTGTCTACTTCACAGTGTCGCGATCTTTCACCATGGCCTAGAAATTCAGTATAGCCACTTTTGGAGCGGTAAAGTTAGCGCCCGCTTGAAAATGGAGGCCACTTCGCCGAAATTCAGTAGCTTTGGCCAAGGAGTTTGGGCGAGCGCTGAAACTGGCGTTGCACTCCTATCTTTAGGCGCTAAGCCGGCGGTGCGGACTGATAACGCCGAGGCCGGGCGCAGTGCAGGTGCGGTCATGTTTTGATTGACAGCAGACACCCTGACGCCGGCCAGCTCTTAAAGGGGGAAGGGTCGACTTTGTCTGCAGCCACGCCCTGGATAGTGGAGCCCTGCAGCTAGGCCTGAACACGGCTGGTGGACCCAAATAGCGCCTGAAGCCATGCAGAAGGCCCGTGAACGAGCGCAGCGCTTCTCAGAGCATGCTTTGAGGGTGCCGCTTAGGGGGTTGGAAAAGAACAGAGAGATCTTGTGCCCGGACAGTGGCAAGAAGGCTCCCAGGAGGCAGAACAGGAGAGCCTGGAGGGAAATCGCCCTGAGGGTGTCAGCCAACAGCGATGTCCCCAGGACTGCTGACCAATGCCGCAAGATGTACAATGACCTCAGTCGGTTGGTCAGGGTGAGTACCCTTTCCAGTGTACTCCTCATCCTTGCATGTGCACCTCACATTAAGGGCAAAGGGACCTCAAAGGTCTAATGGCCAGCCCTCCTCCCGCAGCTATGGCACTGGCATGATCATCAATAGCCCTCCATGCACTTAACACACTGGCCAAGCTATTCGACCATGGGAGGCAGTGCACACAACAACAGGGCACCACACTGTACTTAGAGGCCGTCCTTTCTCTTGCAGGCCAAGCTGGCGCGGAATTTGAAGAGCCAGACTGTCACCGGGGGAGGCCGTCCCCAGTTCCAGCAGCTCAGTCAGCTGCAGGAGAGCGTGGCTTGACTCGTGCGTGGCCGGGTGACTGGCCCCATTGCTATTGGAGATGCCGACCCTGTGCTGGGACCCAAAGGTAAGGACATGACCGTTTGGACCTCTCTGGTTCCCCTTGCGCTTCAGATCTACATCCTTTGCCACTGTCCCACCAATGCGCATAATGGCACCACTCATGCCTCCTTCGCTGATGCCCTGTCCTCACTCTAAAGCTACTCTTTTGCCTTCCTGCTTTCAGCTGGTGAGGAGGAGGTCCCTGAAGCTGAGTGTGCCAGTCCCTCAGAAGAGGAGGACGAAGAGGACCAAGAGGAAGGCGGCACATCGGGGGAACACTCATCCGCGCCAGGGGATGGCAATGGAGGGGACACGTCTTGCCTGGAGGAGAGCCAGAGGGAAGTGTTGCAGGGGGGTGTAGCTCCTGTACCCAGTGGCGTCCAGGCACGCGGGAAGGGTCGGGCAGCACGGCTGCCTTCTCCCCAGAGGGGGGAAATGTTGCAGGTGAGGGCAGTTGCTTGGCCCAGTGGCGTCCAGGCACACGGGAAGGGTCGGGCAGCTCGGCGGCCTTCTCCCCAGAGGGAGAGTCCACCCTCCAGTCCGGAGACGGTCCTCGCCCAGAGGGTGTGCCTCCTTGATAAAATGTCTGCGGCCTTTGAGCGGCGCCACAACGAGTTCATGGGGGTTGTGGGACAGTTGCCTCAGGCCATTGAGTCCCTGGCTCATTGTGTGGCCAATTTCGGGGACTCACAGGCCAGGGGTGTCGAGCAACTCGCGGCAGCACAGGCCAGGGGTGTCGAGCAACTCGCAGCAGCACAGGACACGAGTCGCGAGTTCATGAGTGGTGCCGTCCAGACACTGGCAGATCTGATGCGGGCTCAGGCCAGGGCAGTTCCCGCACTCACTTCTGCCACACTTGCTGTGTCACGGAAGCATCGCCAGGGCACCCGCTGCCCTGCTGCAGCACAGCGGTCTGGCCTTCACCAGATTGCAGCGCTTGCTGCAGTGCCAGGCCGACCGAGTGCCAGTGTCTCTGGCGACCAGCGAGCGCCTGGCATCAGCCAGCTTTCCCCCATTGCTGCAGCTGCCACTGTCACTCCCCCAGCCAAGGTGCGACGAGCTGCTGGAGAGACTGATGCTGGCCAGCCACAGCTGCAGCAGTCAGCAGGCCGCCCCTCCAGGGCCGGACCTCGTCTAGGCCGACCCTCAAGGGCATCTGCTGTCACGCATTGTGCCCCTCAGGAGCCTTCCCCCAGCCTTGCAACACCCACAGGGCCCAGGTTGAGGTGGAGCAACAGGTCGGGCAGGGGCCGGTGAAGCCTGCACAATGACTCGCACTCTCGGCACACCAAGTAGAGTGTATTGCGAACTGTTTTTTTTATATGGGGGTGTTTGTGTTCTGGAGGGGGGGCTTATTTTGGTAAGGCCGAAGATGAAGGCAAATGTTTTTTTATATGGGGGTGTTTGTGTTCTGGAGGGGGGGGGCTTATTTTGGTAAGGCCGAGGATGAAGGCCAATTGGAAGGACAATTTTTGTTATTCCTCCCCAGGTTGTGGGAGTGAGATATGTTTTTGACTGTTTTTTGGGGGTCTTGTCTGTTTTTCTGTTTCATGTGGGAAGGGCCCTGAGTTTGTTAAATAAAGCTTTTTATTTATTCAGCTTGTCCAGGTGTCATGTTTCAAGTGGTTGTTGCGTTAACCGGCTGAGGGCTTGCGGAGCGGCTGCATTCAGGTGCATTCATTGCCACAAGCCATTCCCTGACAGGGGGCCTAGAAGTGTTGTTCAATAAGCCGCCGGCGGACGGCCCTTGGACCTTGTGGCTCCCTCCTGGGCTGGTACACCTCCTCCTCCTCCTCCTCCTCATGGTCCTCCTGCTCGTCCTCCTGAGGTGGTGGTCCAACGCGAGGTGGCAGTGCCTGAGTCCTGCGGATAGCCAGGTTGTGCAGCATGCAGCAAACGATGATGAACTGGGAGACTCTATCCGGCGAATACTGTAGAGATCCGCCAGAACGATCCAGGCAGCGGAACCGTTGCTTGAGGATGCCAATCGTTTGCTCTATGATGTTCCTTGTGGCTTGATGGCTTTCGTTGTGTGCCTCCTCCGCAGGGGTCCTGGGCGCATGGAGCGGGGTCATGAGCCATGTACACAAAGGGTAGCCCTTGTCCCCAATAAGCCATCCCCTTGGTGGAGGCTGTGCCTGGAACATGTCAGCCACAGTAGTCTGGCACAGGATAAATGCATCGTGGCTGCTTCCTGGAAAGCGGGCATTGACAGCTAGGATGCGCTGCCTGTGGTCACACACCAGCTGTACATTGAGGGAATGGTAGCCTTTCCGGTTGCGGTAATCCTCGGCATTGTCGATAGGTGCCCGCATAGCCACAGGCGTGCAGTCAATGGCGCCCTGCACCATGGGGAAGTCGGCGATCCTGGCAAATACGACTGCATGCTGCTCCTGCCTCTCTAGGGTCATGGGGAAGGAGATGAATTGGTGTCTCCTTGCGAAAAGGGCATCGGTGACCTGCCGGATGCAGCGATGCATGGCGAACTGGGAGATGTTTGCTATGTCCCCAGCAGCGGCTTGGAAGGAGCCGCTTGCATAAAGGTTCAGAGCCACCATGACCTTCACTACCACCGACAGAGACGTCCTGCACATCAGCTGTGGACGCAGATCTCTGTGAAGCAGCTGGCAGATCTCTGCAACCACCTCCCTTCTGAAGCGCAGCCTCTTAACACAATGCGCGGCAGTCATGGTGAGATAGGACACCTGCTGCCGGTATTCCCTGAGTGGGTAAGGCCTACTTTGCCGACGCCTGATGGCACCTCTCCGTCTAGGCATGGCTGGCCCTCTCACACAGCGTCTGTGAGCCCTTCGCACATAATGCTGGAACTGAGGGTTGGAACCCCATGCAGCCCCCATAATAAACTTGCAAACAGTGAAATCACAATGAGTCTAATTTCCAAGCTCTGGCCAGAAGCCAAAAATACCTCTCCTATGTTGTCCCAAATCAGTAAGGTCTGTTCCTTGGTCACTGTCCAGAAATCCAAAGCACTAAAGTCATTGCAGCAAAATGGATGGCCTTTATAGTTCAGTGTAAGTGCCCTTTAATTAGCGCTCCCCGAGGCCTGCAGGGCCTCTGCTGCATTCCAGTTCACAGTTCTTAACAGCGCCACGCCCACATTGGGTGGGCGCCACTGAATTTCTGGTTTGGGGCGCACAAACAGCGTTGCACGACGAAATGACGTCATAAGCTGTGCGCGCAGCTGAGCGGGCGCAAACACTTTGCGCCAGCGCTAAATGTCAACTGAAGTTGGGCGTAGGCGCAGATCAGACTGCGCCCGGGCGCTAAGTGCCTAGCGCTGGAAATCTACCCCTCTTAAGGCGTTAACGGCTGGCGAACGCTACTGAATTTCTAGGCCCATTTCTTTGAATGTTAACTGAAGTTGCGTCGTTTTACCCGTGTGTTCTGAGCTCTATTGCTGATAAATAATCGAAGGCTGTCCAGCAACATTAAAATAATGCTTTTATTTGTTTTTACTACATTTGTCACAGGAACCTGACAGCAGTTAACCTGAATCAGCGACCTGGATAAACAGGTGAAGCTGTGTAATAATTCCTAATATCCTAAACAATAGGGGAAGTTAATTCAACGATCTGCACAATGTAATAGCCAGGCATTGAGAGGGAACAAACCTCTGCTTGTAATTGCACACAGACAATAACATATAATACCCACTGCCTTTTACCACTGTTGTTGACCGGGTATCCCAGTGCAAGGTGGGGTAATGGGAGCTCGGTCCGGCCCCACTGGGGACCTGGGTTTGAGCGCGTTGCTTGGAGCAAAGACATCAGATGAAAACTTAAGCCAATTAACAAATATTTTTTCCGCCGTCCTGTTGTGCCTCAGCTGAAACTGTTTTCCAATATAAGCAGCGGTGTTTGAGTTAATGATTGGAAGATGTGGAAATGGGATGCCCCTGAGATTGGCCAAATACACCGCTCACACTGCACGATGTGTAAGATCAGCAGAGGAGATGTCGTGGGCTGCTTCCACTGGTCTGATCTTCAATATACCCGGTTACACATAGAGTTTAGCCAGCGCAGTGTCCACTCGATCTTTAGATGCTTTCTGTGATTGATGGGAACCGCATGTATTGTTTAATCTGTTGGTTGAAATTTCCTTTAAAATGTATTGGCTGGAATGTATTTTATTATTCACAGCCTTTTTTTTGCACGTTATTTCATCAACCGGGAGTCTATAGTTCTCCTGTTGGCATTGATTTGCACCCAGTGCGGGAATTTCCCGACCAGATCACAAGGGGAGGGGCGGTGGTAGTTCAGGTTAGAGCTCGGCTCGGGTCCACAAGTAAAACAATAACTGAGAACGGGTTTTGCTAAAGAGTTCCTAATTGTTACAGGAGCCGGCCTTGCATGGTATCTTTAATCTTCCGATGTCCTGGTCAGCATTTATTCCTGAACAAACAGAATTACAACAGATCACTGGGGGTGCATCTGGACACGGAAGGCGGCGCAAACCAGATGAATCGCATTTACCAACCATTATACGACAAGCCCAATATTCAGTTAGATTGAATATCGGGCGCAGCGTATAACAGGAGATCGATGTGATACCGAGCATTTCGTGTCCCCAGACTATGCGCAATTGCATCTTATCTGGTCATTTATCTTATTGATCTTTTGGGGATTTGCTGTGAGCAAATTGGCTTCCGTATTTCCTGACATTTCCTCATTGACTACACTTTAAATGTAATTTGTTAGCTGTGAGGCACGTTAGGGCGTCCTGAGATTTTGAAAGGCGCTATATAAATGGAAGGGGTAGAAACTCGACTTGGACAATAAGGTAGAATCACATCGCTTTATGTTTTAGACACCGCCCAATATTCATTTCCACAACAGCGTATAACAGGCGAGCGATGTGGCGCCGCCGCTTTGGCCTCTCCTCCCATGGCTCATTTCAACCCAAGTACTTTATTTCCAGCCAAACCTCCAGGACTAGTTGTAAGGAGCATTTCAGCGACCACAATTTAAGCTGTTTTAAACACAATTTGTAAAGTTAGTTAGCGATCCATTTGGGTTTGGTGGAATCTGAATATTCTGGAACTAAAGTCATTTTCAATTTCGGACTGGGCGGAAATCTGTCTGGAGCAGACTGTGTGACAGTCATGCACCCGGCCGAATTTCCCCTCCACTGACTACAACGAAAGAGACAATTAGGTGGGTGTAAAATATCCTACCGGCAGTTAACGCCCCATCGAAGTTGAAAGTTCACATGAACCTGTGGCTTATTCTGCAGAATTAACTAAAGCGCAGCAAAGTTCAGTAGATACGGAGTTATTAAAGGCCGGGAAATTCGGGTCCCCATGGGTGAATATGCACGGGATACTCACATGTACGCCCAACCAAAGTGCCGGTTTTGTGCATGCAGTGCGCATGAGCGGGAATTCGAAACTTCCGTTCCGCTGAAAGAAGGGGTTCAGAGGTGGAATGCGTGCGCGGGAGAGGCTGCGTGTGCGCATTGAACTTACGTTTTTTTTCCTGTTTCTCCAGGAGGGTAAGTCTCCAGAAGTTACACTTTTAAAAAGCAGGTGCATTGCCTGCTTTTAACAAGGTAAGTGGTGATTTAATTAAAATTAAAACATTTTTCCACAGGTTTATTATTTTTAAATGCTTTAAAGAAGGTTAAGTTTATTTTTCGCCCCGTTAGAAAATGTAATTATTTTTTTCAAAAATGTAAAATGTTGTTTAAAATATTTGTTTCATGTAATTTATAGTTATTATTAAAATGTGAGTTCTTTAAATAATTATTTGAAGTTTTAGTGATATTTTGGGGCTTACATTATTCATTCTGTCGACAGCTCTCCCTGTCAAATTTAGGAATGAAGAATTCCCTGATACCATTGGCTCTCCATGGCCCACGTGATCCCAGGGGATGCATCCACCTAACTGCGCCCCTGTGATACGCAAGCACTGCGCGCCGGCAGTTGGAGCAGGCCCTGGATCAGAATCCCACACGGGCCCACAGTTCAACAGCTGGCGCTCTAGGTAAGTGCAGGTCGAGGGAAGCGTCCGACCCGAATTTCTGGGCCAATACCTTGTTCCATATTTTCCCACTACTAATTGATCAAGTGCCAACACTGGTGAAGTACCCACCAATTATTTCAAGACTCTGCTATCAGAGTCAGTTGGGCAGTGGCAGCATTTGGGTTGTTGGTCAGATTTCATTTCATGTCGCTGAGTCATGGAATATATCCAATGCTGAGATAAACAGAATTTTGAGCAACAGGGAGACAAGGGTTCTGGGGAGGAAAGTGGAGTTGAGGCCAAAATCGGATCAGCCATGATCCCATTAAATGGCGGAGCATGAATGAGGGGCCGAATGGCCTACTCCTGCTCCTATTTCTTATTTTCTCATGGGCTGTCCATTGTGTATCAATAAGTCGGAACACGATGATCGTGTTGGATGTGTTTGTATCAAAGTGCAGGGAGAATGTGGTTGTAGACTGTTGGTGGAGGATTACAGAGCCCCATCCTGAGTCTGACGTCCGCACTTAGTATCGGGTTCTGCCACTTGTTCCACTCAATGCTAGAAGAATCTTAAGCAATCTTTACCTCGGCCGGAATTAAATACATTTTGCGTTAGACTAAAGGGAAGACAATCAATGCACAGAGCTGATGCCCACAATTCTAATGATTGCGAAAAAAAACAGTAAGCATAAATATTAGCGATGCATTTATTATGCTTGAACTACAGAAATAATGCAAAACTGCTGAACAAACAAACTGCAAGGAATGAAAGATTCAGGAGCACCTGAATATAATTGGAGACACGTCACAGAATCGGCTGAGCGCTGCACACATTGGTTGTTAGTGTCTGAATTGTAACGAACCAGATTCACCTTTGAAACGCACCCTACGTCAACAGGAATCCAGTATGACAGCCTTTGACGCTCTTCACGATTGGCCGCGGGAAGTGAGGTCATAGTCTGATTATCTTAGAACAGGAAATGCTGCCGCCGATCAGCGTGTCTGTCAGAATACTTCGGCTTTCTCAGTGACCAGATGTAATTTTTCCCAGTCCGGGAATTTAGCCGGACCAACAAATGATGGGAGTAATACCCAACAACAAGTCCGTTACCCTCAGGATATCAGTTCACTCTACAACTCTTCAAGCAAAGGTCATGAGAATTGGAACACATGTCACTGGACAAGGCACATAGGAGGTTAAAGGTGTTCCAAGCAACAACCATGTACAATAATGCTTAAAATGCCACATAACACATTAGATTTAATTAAATGTCATTTATTTAATTTAAATGAATTTCTTTTATTTCAACTTATTGCACTTCCTTTCAATTTAATTTAATGTTATTTTATTTTCAAACTCTCTTTAAGCATCCATCATGAGTTCTGACACTATTGAATTTAGATGCTGCAATTTACATTGGCCACAACAATGGGTGTTCCTGTGATATGTCACAAGATAATCACGTATCCACGCAGTCCCTCCATCTGCTCGAAATTAAGCTCAGAGTTTCTGAGCTTGAGAAGCAATTGGATTCACTGCAGGGCTGAGAATTTGCTCGACCACATGATCCAGTAGGTGGTCACCCCGCAGCCACAGTGAGTTCAGGAGGATAGTAAGTGGGTGGCAATTGGCAGGGTGCAAAGTGGCAGGTGGTGCTGGGATCCTCCTGGAATGTGGCAATCTTATGGATGGGGCCGAATACAGAACAAAAAGGGGAAATTCTTGGCATGCAGGGGGCATGCTTTAGGTACTAAATAAATACTTTGCATGTGTCTTCACTAAAGAAAAGGATGCTGTCAATGTCACAGTAAAGGAGGTGGTAGTTGAGAAATTGGATAGGACAAACATCAATAAAGAGGACGTACATAAAAGTTTGGCAGCGCTCAAAGTAGAAACGTCACCCGGTCCAAATGGACTGAATCCTAGGTAGCTGAGGGAAGTAATGATTGAAATTGCAGAGGCTCTGGAGTCGCACAATCTTCCAATCCTCCTTAGATATGGGAGAGTTTCCAGAGTAGTGGTGAATTGCAAATATTACACCCCGTTCAAAAAAAGGGGAGACGGATAAACCTGGCAACTTCAGGCCAGTCAACCTTATGTCGTGCGGAATCATTTGGAGACAATAATCCGACACCATCTGAATTGGCACTTGGAAAATGTGGAAAATTCAATGAAAGTCAGCACGGATTCATGAAGTAACAGAGAGGGTTGATGCGGATAGTACAGTTGATGTTGTATATATGGATTTTCAAAAGGTGTTTGACAAAGTACTACATGATAGATCTGTTAGCAAAATTGAAGACAAAATTGAATTCAAAATTGATAACAGAAAAAAGGAAGCTTAAGATAAATGTTAGGAAAATAATTCAGGGGAGCACCAAGCTGAATACAAATAAGGAAGGGTTTTGATAAAGGAAATTCGACGAAATTTTTACCAGGGGCAGGCTTCTCGGTAACATAAGGACACAGATTTAAAGTAATTGGCACCAGAACCAGCGGGGCCATGAGGTAAAATAAATGAAAATAATAAGTAGCAGAGGAATGGGTTTAATTAGTTATCTCTTTCAAACAGCCGGCAAAGGCACAATGAGCCAAATTGCCTCTTTCTGTACTGTATAATTCTGGGATTCTATGATTGTATGATCCCCGCACATTGTTCGTAGTAAACCGCAGTGTAGTGTTTAAATTTAGCAAATGCTGCACTAAGATTGTATGAAGCGGATGTGGGGTCCTGAAGCAACTTTGGGAGATATGGGCTCATAATGAAGAGCTCAGACGGCAGAGAAAGACACAAAATCACGTGCACCCTCCGCGAGACCTTTCTTACCAATTCGCACTAACATTTATGTAAGGGTGAAAGGAATTTTATTTCCTTTAAGATAAATTAGAATCAATCAAAAAAGTGTTGAATTTGTTTTTATTTTTGTCACTGGTTCAATTGAAGTGCATTACGCACTGTATCCAATCATTACAATATATTAGTAAAGGTAGTAAATTTATAAAAATCATTTAAAATTGGAATTGAGACTAACCATTAGGGGTTTTTCAGCAATATCTGTGAGAAATGCTCCTGCAGTTTCACCCCAACCTTACATCTCTTTCTGGAGCCGAATCCTTAAATTTTGCTAAATTTTAAAAATCAATTTACTCAGCCAAGTACCGGTTTCCCATAATGCACCAGTTCATTTTGAGTCTCTGTCACGAGTGGACTACAACTCCCAGAAAGCAGCAGCGTATTAAAGTCATTCCATGTAACTCTCAATTCTGCAATGCAGCATAACTCCACCCTTACTCCTCTTTAGTCCAATTCCTCAGTGAGGAGATTAAAGGAGTGAATGAAGGATTCGTCTTCTTCCTCAGGATATATCTTTCAGGATAATAAAATTCGGCTTTCCAACAATGGGAACTCCACGACGTGGGAAAATACTTGGATTCACAACACAGGACGTTTCGTGCATTTGATGCTGTGTAGGACCCCTTCAACACAACACAACCGAATTCCTCTGTTTGTACTTCAATAGAGTGCATATAACTGGGTCTCCAGCTTTAGATTTGTTACAGTAGGGACAAGCACCACAGATTATCCCTTTACCGACTGTGAGGATGATTAGGATAAATCGACAACTTAACAAAATAACGTTAAATGATAGAGTTCCTATTATTGCCTTCTAAACTGCAGTTAATGTTGTGACAGATGTACTCCGTTTAAAGTAAATTTTGATGCTATTCGCTTCTTTCAAGATCATTTTCTTGTTTACTTCGTTGTATTTCTTGATTGTTAAACTACACAGATTGAAATTCTTCAGTTTACCTTTGCCTAAGCTAGGCAGCACATGGATGTTGCAGTTTGTTTAGAGAAGGTTATGTTTGTCATGTGATAAACTTTCCATTACATAGCTATCAACATCAGATGCAGAATAATGGGACAGCAATTCGGGTCGGTGGCTTGCCGCGCGTGCAAGCCGCCGATCTGCACTTACCCGACGCGCCTGCTGTTCACCTCCAGGGACGTCTAGAAGTCCATTTTTAAACTGAAGAATCCCGGGCAGCGTTTGACGTCACGCCGCCCAGGAGTGCAGCCAGCGCGAAGCCTGGAGCGCGCTGTGCAACTGAGACACGCCCCTTGAGGTCTCAGTTTAATAGGACACGCCCCCAATGTTTCTCACAAGCTGCTAAGCATTTTTACATGCAAAGCAGCATTTTAAATAGGTTTTTGATACTTTTATGAAGCTTTTGGTAACTTTATAAACTTTTAAAAACGTTTACATTATTTTGAAGAATTTGAAGTCGTTTTAAACAGAATTAAAGCAATTTAAAGACTTTTAAAAGCCCTAAAAGAATGTATTTTATTCCATTTATTTATTTAGCAATGTCATCGTCATACGTGTCTTCACACTGTTCCCTTTGGGGAACTGTATGAAGTGGTAGAAGGAATTATGGCCGTGATTAACGCTCATTCTGTGACCATAACCATCTTTGGACCATCCATTAGGGTGGTTAGTCCTATGGCGGGAGGGTTTTACGGGCTCCCACAAGCTATACAAGGAGGGGAGCCATCCACACCCACGGACGCAAATATCCCACTGAATGTCAACCCAGAATTTAGAGTCTGGAGCTCCGACTCCACTTGCCGGGACAGTCTGGAGTGGGGTTACGAAACCTTACCCCATCTGGCTCTAACGGCGGGGATCCTACCGCTACACCAAAGGCCCAATCCGATTAGCAACGTGAAATGGCTGGAATAAGCACAATTCACGGCATTAAAAGAACTCACAATTGAACTGATGATGACCTCAGCAATCTCCTCAACGAGGTGGAGGCGCAGCGCCTGCTCATCATTGGTAATGAGAAGTCAAAGGCGCAGCAAAAAGGACAGATGATAGCTTGGTCTTTCAAGTGGCAGCATAGGGCTCCAGTCACGGGGAGGGAAAAGGCGCAGGAAATGTATGGGTGTCACCTTTTGCGTGGAGTGGGCCTTTTGTGTAGCAGTAAGCATCCCCGCCGCTGGGCCAGAAGGAGTAGGGTTTCGAACCCCGCTCCAGACAGTCCCGGCAAGTGGAGTCGGAGCTCCAACTATGAATTCTGGGTGGACATCCAGCGCGATACTTGCGTCCGCGGGTGTGGGTGGCCCCCCCTCAGGTGGCTTGTGGGAGCCCGTAAAACCCTCACGCCTTAGGACTAACCACCCTAATGGCTGGTGTGAAGATGGTTATGGTCACGGAAGGAGTGTTAACGTGGCCAGAAATCCTTCCACCACTTCATACAGTTCCCAAAAGGGAACAGTGTGAGGATACGTACGACGATGACCTCTTGCGCAATGCACCTCCTTGGACCCTCAGTCGCAGATGCGAGGGGGCAAATCGTGCAATTGTTAAATTTTTCATTTTATTGACATGTAAAATGTTGGCTCAGTAATTCACTTCCAAACGCACGAGTACGGTCGGGGTACTTACGCGTCTGGCCGGAGGAAATGCCGGTTTTCAGCATGCACAGCGCATGCGGGGAAAACCGGCATTTCCTGTCCTCTGAACGAAGGGGTTCAGAGGCAGAACGCGTGTGACTGTACAGGCAGCGCGTGCACAGTAAAATTCGCCGCTTTCATTCATGCTTTCAGTGAGGTCAAGTCCTTACAACTTACACATGAAAAAAGCATGAGTACAGTTGCTCCAGAGGCTGCGGAGGAAGATATTTCTTATCGTGGAGCTTCTGAAAGGCAATATTTTTGTTGGGAAAAGGAGGTAATTTATTTTAAGAAATGCTGAGGTAAGTTTTAAAGTTTCTTTTTGTTTTTTAAAACGGGTTTTCAGTACTGTAGATAGAAGCATCAATTGTGGCTATGTGAATTGAATTTGCTGTGTTTATTAAATGTAAAAATGACTCCAACATTTTTAAGAAAGAAACTTTTCTTCAGTAATATATTCTTTTAAGTAATTCTGTATGTATGTCTGTATATATTCCTTTGCGTGTATGTATATATTCCTTTACTTATGTGTATGAATGTATGTATTTAATTATGACGTTCAGAGAAAGTAACTTATTTGAAAATCTTAATTAAAAACATACATTCATACACATAAGTAAAGGAATATAAAACATACATACATATACGTAATGGAATATATGTGGACATACATACATAATTACTTATTACTGATTAAACGTTTCTTTCTTAAAAGTGTTGGAAATGTTACATTACTCATTTTAGAACACTCATTTTCACATTCAATTCACACAGTCACAATTGCTCCTTTTACCTATCGTACTGAAAACCCGTTTAAAAAAAAAATTAAAACTTTAAAACTTACCTCAGCATTTCTTAAAATAACTTTCCTCCCTTTCCCAAACAAAAATATTGCCTTTCAGAAGCTCCACGATAAAATATATCTTCCTCCGCAGCCTTGGAGCAACTTTACACATGCTTTTTTCAAGTGTAACTTGTAAGAACTTACCCTCACTGAATCCATGAATGAAATCGACGAAGTTCACTGCGCAAGCGCAGCCTGTGTAGTTGCACGCGCTGTGCCTCTGAACCCCTTCGTTCAGAGGACTGGAAATGCAGGTTTTCTCCGCATGCGCTGTGCATGCTGAGCACGGGAATTTCCTCCGGCCAGATGCGTGAGTACCCCGACTGTACTCACGTGTTCAGAGAGGAATTATTGGGCCATTAGGTTTGTGCGCAATACCCCTCCTGGTAATTCAGCATATAACATACAGAATACAGTTATCAGTGAACTGAAATGGTCTGCCAGGCTTCCCGTCTTACTCTTAATTTCACATTTTGAACTTGTACATCTTTAAGATTGAACTCCTTGATACAGTGAAGAATTTGAGTAATTTGTGCATTCTCCTCGTAACATTAAAACTGACATGAATTCACCTGAGGATTTCCTCTTTTCTAAAGATAGAAAGCAGGATTTTCTATAATTTCTTCAAAACTGGAATTGTGAATCCCTAGAAACTCTGGTACTGAGCTGTGTGACATATAACGTGCAGAAATATTATTTTTTTGATTAGCTTACCAGAACTGCCCACACAGCCCAAATGATGTAAACCCCAATCTTCCTGTGGCAACAATAACACACTTAAATTCAATACTATTCCTTTGATATTCTATGGTCCACTCTCAAACAAAGGGGAGACCGGGATCTGGCAGAGTGCGGGAACCCGTGGGACTGGGATCTGGCAGTGTGTGGGAACCCGTGGGACAGGGATCTGGCAGAGTGTGGGAATCCGTGGGACTGGGATCTGGCAGACTGTGGGAACCCGTCGGACTGGGATCCGGCAGAGTGCGGGACCTGACAGAAAGAAAGTGAACCAGTAGAGCAGGGACATGATGAGAAGGAGAGCGGGAAGTGTCGAACAAATCAAGGACGGAAAGAGCACCAATTTGAATTAATAAAATGTCAATCATATTTTGTTTTCGGCTTGTAAATACCCATCAGTGAAATGGAATGAAAAGGGATTCGATTAAATCGGCAAAGGAAGAGGTTGGATCTTTTCAAAAGGGGATTTTTAAAATCATATTTGAAATGTGCTTTGCTGATTCATAAATTGTTGATTATTCGATAAAATTAAAGAATAATATACTTCTAAACTGAGCAAGGAAGAGATCAGCTAAGACGGGAGGGTCCTGGAAGTGAGGTCTCGGACGGGCCCTCGCCTACAGCGGGAGAAAAACCGGAAGCTGCCGACATGGCGAGAAGATGGGATAGTTCTCCATAGAGCAGAGAATGTCCAAGGGAGACTGAACAGAGATGCACAAAATTGTGAGGGGTTTTGAGTAAATAAGGAGAGATTGTTTCCTCTGGCAGGAGAGTCAGTAATCAGAGGACATATATTTAATAATTGGATAATGATCCAGGGGGGTGATGAGATTTTTTTAACGTAGCGTACTGCTATAATCCGGAATGAATTGCCTCAATGGTTCATGGAAGCGAATTCAACAATAAAAAATAAATATTGCATCTATACAGCGCCTTTCAAGATCCAAGACATCCTAAAGTGCTTCACAGCCAATTATGTACTTTTCAAGTGTAGGCACTGTTGTCATGTTGGAAGTGAGACACCACATTGCGTACAGCCAGGTCTCACCAATAACCATGAGATGATGATCAGGGATGTTGGTTGGTGGATGAATATTTTCCAGGGCTCTGTTTAGACCGCCCCTGCTCGTCTTTTAAGTAGTGCTGTGGGATTCTTTACGTTCCCCTGACCGGGCAGTCGGGGCCTTGGTTTAACGTCCCATCTGGCAGACGGCACCTCAGACAGTGCAGCACACACTCAGTACTGCATTGAGATGTCAGCATAGGTTTTGTGTCCAAGTCTCTGGAGCGGGACTTTAAACGACTGCCACCTGATTCGGAGGCGAGTGTGCTACCACAGAGCCACCTTTATAAAAATAATAACTTTAGCAGGGAATTGGATATTTACTTGAAAAGACAAGGTTTGCTGGGCTTTGGGGAAAAAGCAGAGGAGTTGGAATAATTGGATACCTATTTCAAAGAGCCGGGCGAGGCATCAGAGGTCACATGGTCTCCTTATGTGCGTTCTGATTCTATGATTCTATGCAGCTTGCGTTGTCCGCCCATTAATGTCATTGGAATTAAGTTAATGAAGGGGGGCGGGAGGATTCAGGAAAGAGTACATTTAACATCAGTGAACTGTCAAGTTTTGGGTAAAAATTAACAGAGTTGGTCAGGAAGGAACAGATAGTCTAGCCAAGGTAATAAGACATCAGTGATTCAGGTGACAGCAGGGAAAAAGAGAAATAAGTCAAAGCTAAAGGCACTATATATGAATGTGCGAAGCATTCGCAAAAAAATAGATGAATTAATAGCGCAGATGGAAATTAACAGGCCTGATCTAATAGCCATAACGGAGACGTGGATGCAAAGTGGCCAAGGTTGGGAAATAAATATTCCAGAATACAAAACTTTTAGAAGGGATAGGCAAAATGGAAAATTAGGAGGAGTAGCCCTGATAAAGGATGGGACACAGACAGCAGAGATAAAGGATCTTGGCTCTGAAAATCAAGAAGTTGAATTAGTTTGGGTGGAGCTAAGAAACAGCAAGGGGCTGAAAACTTTGGTGAGAGTTGTTTCTATGACCCCAGACATTAGTTGTAAAGTAGGGCAGAGTAGAAATCAGGATTTTAGAGGCGAATGTAGCAAGAGTAATACCGTACTGATGGAGGACTTTAATCTACATATGGACTGGGCAAACCAATTTTTCATTAATACCGTGGAGGCCGCATTCAAGGAATGTATGCAAAATCGTTTTCTCGATCAGTATGTTGGGAAATCAACTAGAGAACAGGAACTTAGATCTAGTATTGTCCAACGAGAAAGGGTTAATTAATAACCTTGTAGTAAAGGGGCACTTAGCGAAGAATGACCATAATATTACAGAATTTTATATTGACTTTGAAAGTGACGTAATTAAATCCGAAACTAGGGTGTTAAATCGAAACAAAGCAAACTACATATGTATGAGGGGAGGGTTGGATAAGGTAGATTGGGAAAATGCATTAAAATATATGACAGTTGATGAGCAATGGCTTGAATTTAAAGAATTAATACATAATTTACAACAAATATACCTTGCTTTAAGGCACAAAAACCCCACAGGAGAAGTGGTTAACAAGAGAAGTTAAAGATTGTATTAGGTCAAAGGAAGAGGCTTTTATTACTGCCAAAAAGAGTAGTAAGCCTGAGGATTGGGTGGATTTTAAAATTCAGCAAAGCAGGACCAAGAAATTGATGAAGAAAGGGAACATAGAATATGAGAGAAAACTAGCGATAGATATTAAAACATTCTGCAACAGCTTCCATAGATACGTAAAAGCAAAAGTTTAGCGAAAGTAATGTGGTTCCCTTACAAACTGAGATAGGAGAAATTATAATGGTGAATAAGGAAACGACAGAGAAATTAAACAAACACTTTGTGTCTGTCTTCATAGAAGAAGATGCAAGAACTTCATGGAAATAGTGGACAACCAAGGGTCTAGCGAGAATGAGGAACGGAAATATATTAGGATTAGTAAAAAGTAGCACTGGAGAAATTAATGAAATTGAAAGCCGATAAATCTACTGGATCTGATGGCCTACATCCAAGGATTTTGAAAGAGTTGGCTGTAAAGATGGTGGATGCATTCGTTGTCAATTTCCAAACTTCCTTAGAATCTAGAATGGTTCCCATGGATTGGAAGGTAGCAAATGTAACCACACTATTTAAGAAAGGATGGAGAGAGAAAACGGGGAACTACAGATCAGTTAGCCTGACATTCGTATTAGGGAACATGCTACAATCTATTATTAAGGACGTGGTAACAGGACACTTAGAAAATAATAATAGGATTAGGCATTTATGAAAGGGAAATCGTGCTTGAAAAATCCGTTAGGGTATTTTTTAGGTTGTAACTAACAGAACAGATAAGGGGAACCAGTGGAGGTGGTGTATTTGGATTTTCAGAACGCATTCGATAAGGTGCCACACAAGAGGTTATTAAACAAAATTAGTGTTGATGGGATTGGGAGTAATGGTTAATGGACTGAAAACAGAGAGAAGGGATAAACGGGTCATTATCGTGTTTGTAAACTGGAACTAGTGAGGTATCCCAAGGATCAATGCTTGGGTCGCAGTTTTTCATAGTCTACATCATTTATTTGGCTGAGGAGACCAAATGTAACATATCCAGGATTATTGATGGCAAATGGAATATAAAGTGGAAAATGTGCAGTCATCCACTTTGCTAGGAAAAACAGAGAAGCGGAGTATTTTTTAAATGGTGCGAGGTTGAAAAATGTTGATATTCAGTGGGACATGGGTATCCTTGTACACGAATCAATGAAATTTAACATGCAGGTACAGCAATCAATTAAGTAAGTAAATGGTATGTTGGCCTTTTGTATAAGGGGATTTGAGTATAAGAATCAAGACATCTTCCTGCAATTTTATAGTGCCCTGGAAAGACCACACCTGGAGTATTGTGAACATTTTTTGTCTCCTTACCTAAAGAAGAATATATTTTCCATAGCTGGAGTGCAACGAAGGTTCACCAGACTGGTTTCTGTGATGGGAGGATTCTCCAATGAGGACAGATTGAGTAGACTAGGCCTTAATTCTCTAGAGTTTCGCAGAATGAGAGGTGATTTCATGGAAACATACAAAATTCTTACAGGGCTTGACAGGGTAGATGCAGGGAGGATGTTTCCCCTGGTTGCTGAGTCCAGAACCAGGGGTCACAGACACATAATAAGGAGTCGGCCATTTAGGACTAAGATGAGGAGAAATGTCTTCACTCAGAGGGTGGTGAGTCTTTGGAATTTTCGACCCCAGATAGCTGTGGAGGCTCAGTGGTTGAGTATATTCCAGACAGAGATGGATAGAATTTTGAATATTATTGGAGTCACGGGATATGGTGATGGTGCAGGAATGCGGAGTTGAGGTAAAAGATCAGCCATGATCTTCTTGAATGGCGGAGCAGACTCGAAGGACCGAATGGCCTACTGCTGCTCCAATTCTTTTACGTTCTGTTGTTCTTATGAATGCATGCTAAGGAAGCACTTCCATAATTTTCTGATAATCCGCCCGCTTGTGTGAGACTCGGCAGTGTGGCTGGTCTGGGAGTTCCCAGCGCTGGGGTAGACAAGCGGAAAGTATTTAAGAAAGGGTTAGCGATTGTGGAATTAAATGCATTCATCCATTTAATAGAGAATAAGAGGCACCTTGGGTAGAAGTCATTATGTAGGGAGCAATATTAAGGATAAAGTAAAAGATTTTAATTACCCCAAAATTGTAGCTGGTAGATAGTAAGGAGTAGCAAAGACTGTTTGGTAAATATTCGGAGTAGTTCACAAGTGAATTACTGAAGGAAGGCTTCTATGAGTGGCAGCGGTCAACGGGTTTTGAAAAGTAATTCGAATCTTCAACCACAAAAAATGGGAATCTGGAATCCAGGGAGCCAGAAACGGCGAGATTAAGGAATGGGAACTGACAGCAGTTTCGGTTTATTGAAACTGTTGCAAGTTTCCTGAATTAGAGAAGATTCGTAGGATCCGAAAGCTGCCTAAATAATCCAGTGTTTAAAATAAGGCCCATAGAGATCCAATGGGTGAGCACCTGTGAGAGGAGCAATGAAAAAGTGAATTATATTGGTTTGAGGGATGATGTGTCATCTTTAACTAACCTGCTGGAGTTTCTGAAACACATCACTGGTCTGTAGGGCCGTGGAAATACAGTTGGAATGACCCAGTCGGATTTTAGCGAAGCAGCGGACAAGGTTCCACATTTACAAATGGTGGGGAATTATGGGATGGGTGGGTGATCTGGCACTGCACACACAGCTCATTATACATGAAAGTATTTTGTCGACAAATTGGAACCTGTAAGGGCGGGTGACTATTGGACCTCTGGAATCTTCCTTGGTACCAGTTTATTTATAAATTTTCTTTTATAGAAGCTCAACGGGGATGAGTGCATCTCACAATCAAACAAAATGAAAATAATACCAACAGAGGTAAATCTATAAATCCATAGAAATGTAATGTGCGGGAGTAGGTCATTTGACCTACTCTATCTGTATTGAGTTCTTTGAAACAGCAATCAGAAATTATCGGCACTGTTCACCTAGCTTTCCACAAACAATTACTTTCTAATTTTGAAATATTCACTTAATTTTCTCTTAACTATTCCCTGATGCAAAACATTCCATGCTCCAGCAACGCTTTGCATAAATAAGTTTCTGCTAAACTCCCTGCTCAATCGCTTTGTGGCCATTTGAAGTCAATCACCATTTATTGCTTGCTCAACAACTAAAGGGTATAATCTCTTCCTCTGCCAAATTGTTCATAATTTTAAAAAGCTCTATTAAATCTGCTCTTAGCTTTCGCTACTCCGGTGAAAATAATCCCAATACCTTGCCCTTCATCACCAATATAGTTCTGATCCATGGCACCGTCCTGGATTATCTGCATTGCCCACTCTCAGTGGATTTAATGGCCTTCCACAATGAGGGATTGAATCTATACCTGGTATTCTAACGGTGGCCTCGCCAGCATCTTGTAAAGGTTGATCAAAACATATGTTTCCTGTGATCTATGCTCATGTCTACAAAACACACATTTCTGTTGGTTTTCCCATGGACTTATCCATCCAGAGACATACTTTCTTGGATTACATTTTAGGATCTCTGTCACTGTTCATCGAAACGCACCAGCTCCTTCCCATTGAGAGCCTGCTCAATTTCCTTGACGTTTCTCAAATATTGAGGCGAGATCACCGATTAAAAATGTGTAATTGAGTCAAAGTTGCTGGGATGTTTCAATTGTTATTTGGAACAATGTGTAACCGCATAATAAGACGGTAATGACTAAGGTTTTTTTTCTGACCGTCTGCACATGTTCAGCCAAAGACAAGAATAATTAATATCAGTTTGATTTTACCTGCATTTTTGGCATTGCTTTAACAGGTCACTTGCAACAATTGTAATAGTTAAGTACTTTATAAATAAGCTTAATTTTTACATACATTAACATTTTGTTTGTGAGATTAATGAGACAGAATATCAATAATATTAGCCATGATACTTTTATCCACAGCACAAAACAAAAGCAGACTCCATCTTTGTGCTGGGTGAGAGACAGCAGACGGCTAGACAATCGAGATTTTCAGTCAGTATTTGGGACAAAAGAGGTGAAAGGTCACATCGATGAGCGCAGTTCCGAAAGTTTCTGCCATTCGAACACTGATCACGTGACAAGAGCCCGTTCTATTTGTCAATGACGAATGGTGTCCGATAGAGAGACCCGTGCCTGCAATATTCACACCAAACTTCCAGGAAAGTTACCAATATCGGCGATCGCAAGACCTTTGATTGTTTCGGCACCGAATTAAATTCTGTTGATGATTTTAAAGTGGAGCGCCCAATCCCAGTACCTGCAGAATAAGGTGGATTCCTCTGTTGCCTACATGTCCGAATCCACTGCTGAACCTCAACATTCTTGTCTTTGATTCCTGAACTTCAAATGTGCTAAATTTGCAGGGAAAGGTTATGTTTAGTCAGCAAAGGTAGCATGAAAAACTGAAGTAAAACAGACATCAAATGCATGCTGCAATATGGAAGAAATGTTCACACAAGACCTCTCCCCTTTTTCACATTTCCAGAAAGAAAAGCGTTCTGCGGTGAAAACGGAGTTGCATTTCAGCTTCAGTTACGAGGAAGCTTTCGCTTAACTTGATTCTTCTTATTCTCATTTTCTAACTAATCTCAGAATTCGTTCTCCATGGAGATTGCACCACATTCTTCAGCTCTTCTCTGAATTTCGCCTGGGTCGCTGCGTAAACACACGGGTTTTGAAAGCAACTCAGAAACTTCAGCAGAGCTCCGGTTTCAGTGGCGATATATTCAGGTTCTGTGTGTTCGCCTCGGTAATTAGTGGTGCTTGTCAGCCTGGTAGTTACCAAACTCACAGCAGCTGTCAGCCACAGCATTATAAAACTGCCCGAAGTAGTGAACAGTAAAACGATGGATTTCCTTCGGCTCTCCATCTCTGTATCACTCTGATTCTCACTCCCATGGCCCCGGAGTCCCCTGCGGGATCTGCTGGCCACTAAAATACGTCGAACGGTTAAAGAATTAAACAAGGCGATTAAAGTAAAAGGAATCCAAATGCCCCAGGCATTGTGAAACCAGACGTAAGCTATGCCTGGAGGTGAGGAAAAAAAGCCTACACTGTTCCGGCAGCCCCACTGCACCTTGTTAATTATTTGCTCAGGTTCAAATGCAAACAGAACGGGGATGTCCTTTAAAAAGACTAAGACCGTGAACGTTGTTATAACCGCGGCCGCACTTTTCTCGGTGCAATACTTTGCTTTAAACCTCTCGCAGCAGATAATTACATATCATAGAAACATAGAGATAGGAACAGGAGTAGGCCATTCGGCCCTTCGAGCCTGCTCCGCCATTCAATGAGATCATGGCTGATCTTCGTCTGAGATCATAGCTGATCTTACCAGTTCAGTACCCCATCCCCGCCTTTTCTCCGTAACCCTTAATCCCCTTAGCCTTCAGAAATATATCCAATTCTCTCTTGAAAATATTTATTGAATTAGCCTTCACAGCCCTCTGTGGCAGGGAATTCCACAGGCTCACCACTCTTTGAGTGAAGAAATTCTTCCTCATCTCTGTTTTAAATGATTTGCCCGCTATTTTTAGACTGTGGCCCCTGGTTCTGTGCTCCCCGGCCATTGGAAACATTCTCTCTGAATTCAGCCTGTCCAGGCCTGCCATAATTTTATATGTTTCGATGAGATCCCCTCTCAATCTTCTAAACTCCAGTGAGTACAAGCCCAAACTATTTAATCTCTCTTCGTAGGTCATTCCCGCCATTCCAGGTATCAGCCTGGTGAATCGCCGTTGCACTCTTTCCATGGCAAGAACATCCTTCCGCAGATGGGGCGACCAAAACTGTACACAATACTCCAGATGCGGTCTCACCAGCACCTTGTACAGCTGTAGTAAGGTATCCCTATTCCTATACTCGAACCCCCTTGATATGAAGGCCAACATACCATTTGCCTTCTTAATCGCCTGTTGCACCTGCATGCTCTCCTTCAGTGACTGGTGCACAAGAACACCCAGGTCCCTCTGCACTTCCCCATCTCCCAATCTATTGCCATTTAGATAATAATCTACCCTCCTGTTTTTACCCCCAAAGTGGATAACCTCGCATTTATCCACATTATAGTGCATCTGCCACGTATCCGCCCATTCCCCCAACCTGTCCAAATCGCACTGTAGCCTCCTGACATCCTCATCAGAGCCCACCCCTCCTCCTAGTTTAGTGTCGTCAGCGAATTTGGAAATATTGCATCCAATTCCCTGATCCAGATTATTTATATATATTGTGAACAGCTGGGGTCCCAGGACAGATCCTTGCGGCACCCCGCTGGTCACTGCCTGCCACTCCAAAAATGAGCCGTTTATTCCAACTCTCTGTTTTCTATCCGCCAGCCAGTTCTCTATCCACGTTAATACTTTGCCCCCAATCCCATGAGCCTTAATTTTGCATGATAATCTTTTGTGTGGAACCTTATCGAAGGCTTTCTGGAAGTCAAGGTACACCACATCCACTGGCTCTCCCCCATCTATTTTACCAGTTACTTCCTCAAAAAATTCCAGCAGATTAGTCAAACACGATTTACCCTTTGTAAATCCATGTTGACTCTGTCCGATCCTTTCCCCATTTGTCAAGTGCTCCGCTATTTTATCCTTAATAATGGACTCTAGCATTTTGCCCACAACCGATGTAAGGCTTACTGGTCTATAATTCCCTGCTTTCTCTCTACCCCCCTTTTTAAATATTGGGGTAACATTAGCTACCCTCCAATCCACGGGTACTGTTTCCGAGTCAATGGAGTTCCGGAAGATGATCCTTAGAGCATCTGCTATCTCCAGGGCCACCTCCTTAAGTACCCTAGGATGTAGTTTATCAGGCCCCGGGGATTTGTCGGCCTTCAGTCCCCTCAACTTACCCAACACCATATCCCTAGAGATACTAATTTCTGTCAGCTCCTCCCTCTCATTAGTCCCTATGTTTGCCGATATTCCTGGGAGGTTATTTGTGTCCTCCTTTGTGAATACAGAACCAAAGTATGAGTTTAATTGGTCTGCCATTTCCTTATTCTCCATTATATATTCTCCCGAATCGGACTGCAAGGGACCGACTAGGGATTTTACCAGTCTTTTCCTCCTGATATACCGATAAAAGCTTTTGCAGTCTGTCTTTATGTTTGCTGCAAGTTTACTTTCGTATTCTATTTTCCCCTTCCTGATTAATCCCTTTGTCCTCTTTTGCTGTATCCTGTACTGCCCCCAATCTTCCGGTCTGGTGCTTTTTTTTGCCAGTTGATATGTCCTTTTTTTTGATTTTATGCTGTCCCTAATTTCCCTCGTTATCCACGGTTGAGTCACCTTTTTAGGTTTATTTTTATGCCAAACCGGTATAAACATGTTCTGGAATTCTTCCATTCTATCTTTGAATGCTTGCCATTGTCTATCCACTGTCAATCCCCCCAGAAACACCACCCAATCAATCTTACCCAATTCCCGTCTCATACCCTCGTAATTCCCTTTATTTAAGTTCTGGACCTTAGTCTCTGATTCAATTTCCTCACTCTCCATCTCGACTGAGAGCTCGATCATATTATGATCGCTCTGACCCAAGGGGCCTCGTACAAGAAGATTGCTGATAAGTCCCTTCTCATTGCACAATACCCAATCTAAAATGGCCTGATCTCGAGTCGGCTCCTCGACATATTGGTCCAGATAACCGTCCCGAAAACATTCCAGGAATTCCTCCTCCTCAGAATTTTTACTAATTTGGGTAGTCCAATCAATATGTAAATTAAAGTCACCCATGATGACAGCTGTGCTCTTATCGCACGCTTCTCTAATTTCCCTTTTTATGCCTTCCCTCACCTCCATATTACTATTTGGAAGCCTATATATCACACCAACTAACGTTTTCCTCCCCTTGCTATTTCTCATTTCTACCCATACAGATTCCGTTTCATCCGAGTTAATATCCTTCCTTTCCATTGCATTAATCCCCTCCTTTACCAGCAATGCTACCCCACCTCCCCTACCTTTTTGCCGATCCTTCCTAAATATTGTATATCCCTGGATGTTAAGTTCCCAGCCTTGCCCACCCTGCAGCCACGTTTCTGTAATCCCAATCAAATCATACTTGTTTACCTCTATTTCCACAACTAATTCATCCACCTTGTTCCTAATGCTTCTGGCATTAAGATACAAAGCCCTCAGGCTTGCTTTTTTCACACTCTCATTATGAATTAGTTTGGCCCTTTGTGTTTCTCTCCTTTGCTTATTGCTTCTCACCTTTCTACCATCTATTTCTGACTTCATATGACTTCCCTCTTTTCCACTACCTAGGTTCCCATCCCCCTGCCAAATTAGTTTAAATCCTCCTGAATCGCCCTAGAAAATATTACCCCGAGGACATCGGCTCCCTCACAGTTCAGGTGTAGACCGTCCCCTTGGTACAGGTCACTCCTCCCCAAGAACTGGTTCCAATGCCTCAAGAATTTAAATCCCTCTCCCTTGCACCACTGCTCAAGCCACGTATTTAGCTTATCTATCTTACTCTCTCTAAACTTATTAGCTCGTGGCACTGGTAGCAATCCAGAGATTACTACCTTTGAGGTCCTACTTTTCAATTTAGCTCCTAACTCCCTAAATTCAGCTTGTAGGACCTCCTCCCTCTTTTTACCTACATCGTTGGTACCTACATGTACCATGACAACTGGCTGATCCCCCTCCCCCTTCAGAATGCTCTGCACCCGCTCCGAGACATCCTTGACCCTTGCACCAGGGAGGCAACATACCATCTTGGAGTCTCGGTCTCGGCCACAGAAACTCCTATCTATCCCCCTTACAATTGAATCCCCTATCACTATAGCTCTATCCCTCTTTTTCCCGCCCTTCTGTGCAGCAGAGCCAGTCATGGTGCCCTGAACCTGGCTGCTGGTGCCTTCCCCTGATAAGTCATCTCCCCCAACAGTACCCAAAACGGTAAACCTGTTTTGGAGGGAGATGACCGCAGGTGACTCCTGCACTACCTTCCTGCCTTTACCCTGCCTTTTGGTCACCCATTTACTGTCTGAGCTAGCCTTTACCTGCGGTGTGACCAACTCACTGAATGTGCTATCCACAACATCCTCAGCATCGCGTATGCTCCAGAGTGAGTCCATTCGCAGCTCCAGCGCCGCCATGCGGTCCGCTAGGAGCTGCAGCTGGACACACTTTCTGCACACATAGTTGTCAGGGACAGTGTCCCTGATTTCCCACATGGCACAGGAGGAGCATGACACGGGTCCGAGCTGCCCTTCCATGACTTAACCCTTACAATACCCTTTTATTTACTACGATTTAGCTTAATTATTGAATTCTACTTAGAATAAGTTTGTGAAAGTACTCACCAACCAGTCAACGACCTGTTTTCTGGTGTTGTATTTTCACTGCCGCCTCCTGTCCTGGAACCTTTTCCACCTAGGTTAGGCTCCTGAAATAAAATAAATTGAACCTACCTTTTCAACTTCCCCTAACCACTAAAAGGTTAGAGGAGGTGGAAGGGTGGGAGACACGACACTGTAGTGTTTCGGGTTTAGCAACAGCTCCACCTATATAAGAGTTACTGGCCTCCTGCTCTCCCGACTGCACCAGCTGTGAAAGAAAAAGCCCGCGAAAGGTGAGCTTTTAAACTCACCAGTTACTGGCCTCCTGCTCTCCCGACTGCCCCAGCTGTGAAAGAAAAAGCCCCCGAAAGGTGAGCTTTTAAACTCACCAGTTACTGGCCTCCTGCTCTCCCGACTGCACCAGCTGTGAAAGAAAAAGCCCGCGAAAGGTGAGCTTTTAAACTCACCATTTACTGGCCTCCTGCTCTCCCGACTGCCCCAGCTGTGAAAGAAAAAGCCCCCGAAAGGTGAGCTTTTAAACTCACCAGTTACTGGCCTCCTGCTCTCCCGACTGCACCAGCTGTGAAAGAAAAAGCCCGCGAAAGGTGAGCTTTTAAACTCACCAGTTACTGGCCTCCTGCTCTCCCGACTGCCCCAGCTGTGAAAGAAAAAGCCCCCGAAATGTGAGCTTTTAAACTCACCAGTTACTGGCCTCCTGCTCTCCCGACTGCACCAGCTGTGAAAGAAAAAGCCCGCGAAAGGTGAGCTTTTAAACTCACCAGTTACTGGCCTCCTGCTCTCCCGACTGCCCCAGCTGTGAAAGAAAAAGCCCGCGAAAGGTGAGCTTTTAAACTCACCAGTTACTGGCCTCCTGCTCTCCCGACTGCCCCAGCTGTGAAAGAAAAAGCCCCCGAAAGGTGAGCTTTTAAACTCACCAGTTACTGGCCTCCTGCTCTCCCGACTGCACCAGCTGTGAAAGAAAAAGCCCGCGAAAGGTGAGCTTTTAAACTCACCAGTTACTGGCCTCCTGCTCTCCCGACTGCCCCAGCTGTGAAAGAAAAAGCCCCCGAAAGGTGAGCTTTTAAACTCCCCAGTTACTGGCCTCCTGCTCTCCCGACTGCACCAGCTGAGAAAGAAAAAGCCCGCGAAAGGGGAGCTTTTAAACTCACCAGTTACTGGCATCCTGCTCTCCCGACTGCCCCAGCTGTGAAAGAAAAAGCCCGCGAAAGGTGAGCTTTTAAACTCACCAGCTACTGGCCTCCTGCTCTCCCGACTGCCCCAGCTGTGAAAGAAAAAGCCCGCGAAAGGTGAGCTTTTAAACTCATCATTTACTGGCCTCCTGCTCTCCCGACTGCCCCAGCTGTGAAAGAAAAAGCCCCCGAAAGGTGAGATTTAAACTCACCAGTTACTGGCCTCCTGCTCTCCCGACTGCACCAGCTGTGAAAGAAAAAGCCCGCGAAAGGTGAGCTTTTAAACTCACCAGTTACTGGCCTCCTGCTCTACCGACTGCCCCAGCTGTGAAAGAAAAAGCCCCCGAAAGGTGAGCTTTTAAACTCACCAGTTACTGGCCTCCTGCTCTCCCGACTGCACCAGCTGTGAAAGAAAAAGCCCGCGAAAGGTGAGCTTTTAAACTCACCAGTTACTGGCCTCCTGCTCTCCCGACTGCACCAGCTGTGAAAGAAAAAGCCCGCGAAAGGTGAGCTTTTAAACTCACCAGTTACTGGCCTCCTGCTCTCCCGACTGCCCCAGCTGTGAAAGAAAAAGCCCCCGAAAGGTGAGCTTTTAAACTCACCAGTTACTGGCTTCCTGGTCTCCCGACTGCACCAGCTGTGAAAGAAAAAGCCCGCGAAAGGTGAGCTTTTAAACTCACCAGTTACTGGCCTCCTGCTCTCCCGACTGCCCCAGCTGTGAAAGAAAAAGCCCCCGAAAGGTGAGCTTTTAAACTCACCAGTTACTGGCCTCCTGCTCTCCCGACTGCACCAGCTGTGAAAGAAAAAGCCCGCGAAAGGTGAGCTTTTAAACTCACCAGTTACTGGCCTCCTGCTCTCCCGACCGCCCCAGCTGTGAAAGAAAAAGCCCCCGAAAGGTGAGCTTTTAAAATCACCAGTTACTGGCCTCCTGCCCTACCGACTGCACCAGCTGTGAAAGAAAAAGCCCGCGAAAGGTGAGCTTTTAAACTCACCAGTTACTGGCCTCCTGCTCTCCCGACTGCACCAGCTGTGAAAGAAAAAGCCCCCGAAAGGTGAGCTTTTAAACTCACCAGTTACTGGCCTCCTGCTCTCCCGACTGCACCAGATGTGAAAGAAAAAGCCCGCGAAAGGTGAGCTTTTAAACTCACCAGTTACTGGCCTCCTGCTCTCCCGACTGCACCAGCTGTGAAAGAAAAAGCCCGCGAAAGGTGAGCTTTTAAACTCACCAGTTACTGGCCTCCTGCTCTCCCGACTGCCCCAGCTGTGAAAGAAAAAGCCCCCGAAAGGTGAGCTTTTAAACTCACCAGTTACTGGCCTCCTGACCTCCCGACTGCACCAGCTGTGAAAGAAAAAGCCCGCGAAAGGTGAGCTTTTAAACTCACCAGTTACTGGCCTCCTGCTCTCCCGACTGCCCCAGCTGTGAAAGAAAAAGCCCCCGAAAGGTGAGCTTTTAAACTCACCAGTTACTGGCCTCCTGCTCTCCCGACTGCACCAGCTGTGAAAGAAAAAGCCCGCGAAAGGTGAGCTTTTAAACTCACCAGTTACTGGCCTCCTGCTCTCCCGACTGCCCCAGCTGTGAAAGAAAAAGCCCCCGAAAGGTGAGCTTTTAAACTCACCAGTTACTGGCCTCCTGCTCTCCCGACTGCACCAGCTGTGAAAGAAAAAGCCCGCGAAAGGTGAGCTTTTAAACTCACCAGTTACTGGCCTCCTGCTCTCCCGACTGCCCCAGCTGTGAAAGAAAAAGCCCCCGAAAGGTGAGCTTTTAAAATCACCAGTTACTGTCCTCCTGCTCTCCCGACTGCACCAGCTGTGAAAGAAAAAGCCCGCGAAATGTGAGCTTTTAAACTCACCAGTTACTGGCCTCCTGCTCTCCCGACTGCCCCAGCTGTGAAAGAAAAAGCCCCCGAAAGGTGAGCTTTTAAACTCACCAGTTACTGGCCTCCTGCTCTCCCGACTGCACCAGCATCAACACTAATGGAGACAGTGAACCAGACAGACAAATCGAGGGTAACAGCAGTAATGTGTGGAATAAACTTACACATGGGAGTGTGGGACAGGAATGAAAGTGGAAAATGAGAACTAAAAATACGATGCGCTATTAAATTGATTATCAAGGCCAGTAGATCTGCTGTTGCCATGGCCACCATGTAGACAGAGATTCACTTGGAAAGGCCGCAGTTTCCTCAGGAGAGAATCACCATTGTAACCAAGTTCGCTGTAAGAAAGAGAGAGGAGAATAATAATGTTCCAGTCTGATGAAATAGATATGGAGATACCTGTTCAGAACATTTTACTACATTCGATGTGATTATCAAAACCGAACAGTGTGAGAACAGGAATAGTATTGGAGTAATTTTTTTGGAAACCCACCCACACATTTTAATGAGCTGCCACAGCACTCGCTCTGCACGGGGTGACAAGACAGTCCGGGAATACGCTAAAATCCGTGTGTTGGAGCTTCAAAGAACATTGTAACATCAATGAGGTTATTGGATTAACGGAAATGCGGAAAGAGCGGATACGCGTTTCATGAGTTTTTTCCAGTCACTACCGACTATTTAATACTGACATCCAGTAAAGACATTGGCCCAGAAATTCGGGTCCCAACGCGTGAGTGCGCACGGGGTAATCACGCATGGATCCGATGGAAGTGCTGGTTTCTTGCATGCACTGTGCATGTGGGAAACTGGCACTTCTGATCCTCTGAATGAAGGGGTTCAGAGGTCGAACGCATGCATGCAGGAGTCTGCGCATGCGCTTTGAACTTACATTTTTTTTACAGGCTTTTCCGTGAGGGTAATCTTTAGATTTTAGAAAGGCCAGCATTTTAAAAGGTAAGAGGTCAATTAATTAAAATTAAAACATTTTTTCCACAGGTTAATTATTTTTAAATACTTTAAAGGAAGATAAGTTTATTTTTAGCCCCTTTTCTTATAATTTTTTTTTCAGAAATTTAAATTATTGTTTAAAATAGTTATTTAATGAAATTTATAGTTTATTTAAAACGTGTGATGTTTTTAAAAATTTATTTGAAGGTTTATTGTTATTTTGGGGCACGTATATTCATAAGTTTAGACAGGTCTTTCTGTCAATCTTATGAATGGGCTTTTCCCTCCTCTGATTGGCTGCTCATGGCTCACATGATCCCAGGGGATGCATCGCACTAATTACACCCCTTGGACATGCAAGCACAGCGTGCCAGTTGGAGCAGGCCCCGGAGCGGAAATCCACGGTAGCCCAGAGCTCAACTGCCAGCGCGCAAGGTAAGTGCAGGTCGGGGGCTTGCACCTGCGGGAAGCCCCCGACCCGAATTTCTGGGCCAATTACCTTATACAACAGGCTGTATGAGCAGGGTTTTAGATAAACCCGATTACAAACAAACAGGTTACAATGTCTCACCGGGGAGACCGAGGGCCGCGAGAATCGAGTGGTAAAGCTCTTTTATCATCAGCATAGTTAGGTGAACCATTTTCGGTGAGAATTAGTGAATCCTGTCGGAGCTGAGTGACTCTGACTGGCGCACAGCTGAGACAATGGACGAGAACATATATTTATCCACACATCAATCCTACAGGGAATCAATCAGGTTAAATCATAATTAGCATTAGTTACAGTCATTTAACAAATAGACTCATGCAATTTTTTTGTCTGATACGTCAGATTAAAATAAATGGTTGATATTATTATTGGAAATTTTAATTAAAAATATGCACAATTAAAACATTCTTTAAAATTAGAGAGTTCAATATCCCAGTATTACTGCTTTCGCTATTACTACAGGAGCAGTGAAGGCAGCCCGGCGCGTGAGTGCAATAGGCAAGGCTGAATAGTGCCGAGTGGATGATCCATATCGACCTCTTCCTGAGGTCGCCACCATCGCAGAAGCCAGTCTTCAGCCAATTACAATCACTCAACGTAATATCAAGAAAAGGCTCAGGGCACTGGATACAGAAAAGGCTATGGGCCCTGACATCATCCCGGCTATCGTGCTGAAGACTTGTGCTTCAGAAGTAGCCGTGCCTCTGGACATTCTGTTCCAATACAGCTACAGCACTGGCATCTATCCGACAATGTGGAAAACTGCTCAGGTATGTCCTGTCCACAGAAAGTAGAACAAATCCAACCTGCCCAATTACCGGCCCATCAGTCTACACTCAATCATCAGCAAAGTGATGGCAGGTGTCATCAACAGTGCTATCAAGTGTCACTTACTCACCTATAACCTGCTCACTGATGCACAGAATGTGTTCCGACCTCATTACAGCCTTGGTCCAAACATGGACAAAAGAGCTGAATTCCAAAGGTGAGGTGAGAGAGAATGCCCTTGACATCACGGCAGCATTTGACCGAGTGTGCTATCAAGGAGCCCTAGTAACACTGAAGCCAATCTGGATCGAGTGGAAAATCATTACTGGCTGAATTCATACCTAGCAAAAAGGAAGATGGTTGTGGTAATTGAAGATCAATCATCACAGCCCCAGGTCATCGCTGCAGGAGTTCGTCAGGGTGTTGTCTTAGTACAACCATCTTCAGCTGCTTCATCAATGACTTTCCCTCCAACATAAGGTCAGAAATGGGGATGTTCTCTGATGACTGCAAAGTGTTCAGTGCAATTCACAACTTCTCAGATAATGACACATTCCAGCCCGCATGCAACAAGACTTGGCCGAGGTTCGGGCTTGGGCAGATAAGTGACAGGTAACATTCGCGCCACAGAAATGCAGACAATGACTATCTCCAAAAAGCGAGAACCTAACCACCTCCCCTTGCCATTCAATGGCATTACCATCGCCAAATCCCCCACCATCAACAGCCTGGGGGGTCACCACTGAACAGAAACTTATCTGGACCAGGCACATAAATACTGTGGCAACAAGAGCAGGTCAGAGGCTAGACATTCTGCGGCGAGTGTCTCACCTTCTGAATCCCCAAAGATTTTCCACCACCTACAAGGCACAAGTAAGGAGTGTGATGGAATACTCTCCACTTGCCTAGATGAGTGCAGCTCCAACAACACTCAAGCTTGACAGCATCCCGGACAAAGCAGCACTTTTGATTGGCAACCCATCCACCACCTTAAACATTCACTCCCTCCAACACTGGCGTACCATGGCTGCAGTGCATACCATCTACAAGCTGCACTTCGGGAACTCGCCAAGGCTTCTTCGGCAGCACCTCCCAAACCCGCAAACTCTTCCACATGGAAGGACAAGGGGAGCAGATGCATGGGAAGAACACCAGCTCCAAGTTTCCCTCCAAGTACCACACCATCGTGAATTAGAAGTATTGCACCGATCCTCCATCGTCGCTGGAACAAAATCCTTGAACTCCCTACCTATCAGCACTGTGGAAGTTCCTTCTCCACCCGGACAGCAGCGGTTCAAGAAGACAGCTCATCGCCACCTTCTCAAGGGCAACAAGGGGTGGGCAATAAATGCTGGACTTGCCAGCGACACCCAGATCTCATAAAGGAATATGAAATGCAGCTCCCCCAGCATTAAATGTCCTGACCCTATCCTTGACATCATCTAATTCCTCTAAGCTCTCCAGAACAGTGGTGACCCAAATCTTGCATTATTGGTGAGGACTGCAGTAATGCGGCATTAAAACTAACCGTGTTCCTCTGATATTTGTAGTAAAGCTAAACTTAAACTGGAGCTGACCGTGCTTCTCCTGTACTAGCTGTACCACTGCACTTACACTGGAGGAGACAGTGCTCCCTTGGTAGGAGCGGTACCCTACACTTAAACTTGTGGAAACCGTGCTTCTCCAGGACTATAGGTACCCCTGCAATTAAACTCGCGATGAGAGTATGCCTCCTCTAATTTTGGACTCACTGCACTTAAACTAGAGTTACCGTGCTTCTACTTTACTATTGATACCCCTACACTTAAACTAGAGTGACCGTAATTGTCCTTTTCTATTGATACCCCTACATTTAAACTAGAGTGACCGTGCTTCTCTGGGACTATAGGCACTCTTACACTTACACTAGAGAGGACAGTTCTACCCTGGTACTAGCGGTACCCCTGCAATTAAACTCGAGGTGACCTTGCTTCTCCGGTACTATTGGTACCCCTACACTTACACTAGAGGAGACAGTGCTCCTTCAGTACCAGTAGTACACTAAACTTAATCTCGAGGTGACGTTGATCCTCTGGTACTAGCGATACCCCTGCACTTAGACTAGTGGTGGACGTGAATGTCCTGTTCTCGTGGTTCCCTTCACTTACGCCAGCACTGCTCCTGCTTCTAAGGTACTAGTGTACCCCTACATATACACGACAAGTGGCCGTGCTCCACCGGTAGTAGTGGTAACCATACACTTACAATGGCAGTAATCTTCTGGTATTAGTGTTAACCTACAAATACACAAGAGCTGTCCGTCCTCGACTGGTACTAGTGTTAACCCTACAAATACACTAGAGGTGGCCATGCTCATCCTGTACTATTATTAATGCTATACATATATTAGTGGTGAATATGCTCCTCCGTGTCTAGTGGTACCCTTCACATATACTAGGTGTGAGCGTGTTCCTCGGTACGAGTGGTGCCCATCCACTTATGCTGACAGTGTTTTTCTGTTATTAGGGGCAGCGTACATTTACAAAAGAGCTGACCATCCTCCTCTGATACTAGCAGTACCCCTACACTTACACTAACTTTGAACGTGGTCGTCCGGTACTAATGGTTACCAACACTTAAACCAGCGGTGATCCTGCTTCTAAGGTACTAGTGTTACCTCTACACATACACTAGATGTGACTGTGCTCCTCTGGAAATAGGGTGCCTATAGTTACACCAAAGGTGACAATGCTCTTCCTTTGCTAGAGCTGATTCTGTTCCTATTCGAGACCCCACTCTTGTCTCACTGAAGGAGACCGATCCACTGCACTACTGGTGATGAATCTGCTTTTGCAGCATTTGGTGTTACACCAACTGCTGGGACACAAGTACTGACCAGTTTTGCAGCACCAGTGGTAGACGTACTCGTGGTCACAATTATCTATACAAGAACATAAGTAATTATGAGGGGCCTAGATAGAGTGGACCACAAGGGCCTATTTCATTTAACAGAGAGATCATTAACCAGAAGACATCAAGTTAAAATAAGTGGTAGAAGGATTAGACGGGAGAGAATGATAACGGTTTCCATGCAGAGGGTGGAGGTTATCGGGAACTCACTGTCTGAAATGGTGGTAGAGGCAGAAACCCTCATCACATTTAAAAAGTAAATGCATATGGACGTGAAGTGCTGTAACCTACAGGGCTAATGACTAAGAGCTGGGAAGTGGGATTAGGCAGGCCGGCTCTTTCTCGGCCAGCAGAGATGCTTGGCTCATATGGCCTCATTCTCTGCCGTATATTTCTAAGATTCTATAATTCTATTCGGCACTTTGAGCCTGCTCCAGTATTCAATAAGATCATGGATGATCTTTTTACCTCACAACCAGCTTCCCGCCCTATCTCCATATCCCTTGGTTCCCTGAGTATCCAAAAATCTATCGATCTCTGTGTTGATAATAGTTAAGGACTGTGCATCGATTACAAAGATTCACCACCCTTTGAGTGAAGAAATGTCTCCACAACTCAGTCCAAAATGGCCGACCCCGTATTCTGAGGTTGTGACCCCTAGTTCTAGATTCCCTGGCCAGGAGAAACATCCTCCCTGCATCTACCCTGTCAAGCCCCTTAATAATTTTATACGGTTCAATGAGATCACCTCTCATTCTTCTAAATTCTAAGTTTAATACGCCTAATCTACTCAGCCTCACCTCATAGGACAATCCCCTCATCTCAGGAATCAGTCTAGCGAACCTTCGTTGCTCTCCCTCTAAGGCAAGTTTATCCTTCCTTAGGTCAGGAGATCAAAATTGCATATAGTAGTAAAGGTGTGGTCGCACCAAGGCCCTATACAATTGCAGTGAGACTTCTCTAACCTTATACTCCAATCCTTTTGCAGCGAAGGCTGACATACAATTGGATTTCCTAATTCATTGCTGCACCTGCATATTAATTTTCAGTGATTTGTGACACACAGGTTCCTCTGAATACCAACATTTCACAATCCCTCAGAATTTAAGAACTATATTGCGTTTCAATTTTTCCTACCAAAGTGGATTCCAGTTGCCATTCTCTTACCCATTCAGTTAACCTGTCGTTATCCATTTGCAGCCCTCTGCATCCTCGTCACAACTTGCCTACCCACCTAGCTTTGTATCGTCAGCATGTTTGGATACATTACAATTATCCCCTCATCGAAGCCATTGATATAGATTGTAATTATCTGCGGCCTAAGCACTGATGCTTGCAGTCCCCTACTATTTACAGGCTGCCAACTTTAAAATGACCCAGTTATTCCCACTCAGTTTTCTGTCGGATAACAAATCCTCAATCCATGCTAATATTTTACCCCGAAACCCATGAGCCCTTATGTTGCATAGCAGCCTTTAATATGGCAACCTAGCGAATGCCTTTTGGAAATACAAGGACCTCCAATATTCCCGCTGATCCACCCTGCTAGTTACAACCACAAGAAATTCTGTTAGCTTTATCAAACATGATTTCCCCTTCATAAATCCGTGTTGACTCTGCCCAATCATGTTTTGATTTTCTAAGTGCCTGTTACCAATTCGCTAAGAATAGATTCTTTGATCAGCATTTCTCTACTACTCATGTCAGGCTAACTGACCTAGACAGTCCCATATTCTCTCTTCCTATTTCTCAAATAGCGGTGTTACTATTGACAAATTCCAAATCAGTGGGGACCGTTACTGAATCTAGCAACTTCTGGAAGACCAAAACCAATGCATCCACTATCTCTGTTGCCACCTCTTTTAAAACCCTAGGTTGTAGGCCATCATATCCTAGGAATTTGTCGACTTTTAGTCCCATTAATTTCTCCAGTCTATTTCTTTTATAAGGGGCTGGTAGCTTAGTGGTAATATCACTGGGCTAGTAATAATAGTAATAAATTTAAATAAAATTACTAGTAGCAGTAATGATAACCATGTTAACCAATAGATTGTCGTAAAAAGCCATCTGGTTCTCTAATGACATTCAGGAAAGGAAATTTGCCGTCCTATATGTGACTCTTAACTGCCCTAGCAAGCCACTCATACAGCAACGAAAGAGAATGAAACCGGACGGACCTGGACTGCAGTAGATCAAGAGAATGGCTCACCACCATATTTGCAAGGGGCAATTAGGGATGGGCAATAAATGCCAACGAGGCCCACATCCCATAAACTTAAATAAATTAATTTTTCTACGTCTCTCATTCACACTAGACTCGTGGTTCCCCACTATTTCCGGATTATTTTTCAATTATTATTCAGTGAGGACAGATAGAAAGTATTGGTTTAATGTCTCTGCCATTTCCTTATTCCTCATTATAATTTCTCCTGTCTCTGTCTGTAATGGTCTTTAAAGGGCCTTGAAGGCCGCACAGAGAATGTAAGTAAAACAATTTTGGACTTGTCAGATGTTGGAGGAATAGGACCTGCGCTCACCCACTCAACTTTTGCCTCCCTCCCTTCCCCAAGCTGTCGGTGTCAGACGAATTTCGACCTACGAGCTGCATCAGACGCTTGGCGTCTGAAGCTCGCAGATTTTAAGCAGGGAAAGTCGAAAGCTCAATTTCCAGTGCATTTCGAATTACGCCTTTGAGTGCATGTTCCACTTGTGCAACACATTTGGCAATCCTTTCCAACACTAGACCAAGTTCTTCCCAAAGTAGACAATGGAAGCGAAAATTGGGGGGAACTAATGAAAGACGGCTGGTTTGCATCATCAACAACAACATCCTGCATTTATATAACGCCTTTAACATAGTAAAATGGCCCAAGGCGCAAACAGAATTTGATAACGAGTCACATGAGGAGATATTAGGACAGGTGACCAAAAGATTGTCCAAAAAAGTAGGTTTTAAGCAGCGCCTTAGTGGAGGTGAGAGAGAGATAGAGCAGTACAGGTTTATGGATGATTTTCCAGGGATTAGGGCCTTTACAGCTGAAGGGACAGGTGGAGCGACAAAAATCGGGGATGCGCATGAGGACAGAATTGAAGGAGCCAAATATCTCTGATGGTTGTAGGGTTGGAGCAGATTACAGATATAGAGAGTGTAAAGCCATGGAGCGTTTTGAAAACATGGATGAGATTTTAAAAGCGCTGTGTTGCAGAAGAGAAGGCAATGCAGTTCAGCATATTCAGTGGGTGATGTGTGAACGGGACTGGGTGCGAGTTAGAATGCAGGCAGTGGAAGTTTACCGAGGCTGCAAGGTGAAAGGCGGCCAGGAGACCATTGGAATCGTTGAACCTTGATGTAACTAAAGCATGGCTGGGGGATTGAACACCTCTTTTAGGCCCCTCAGCAATCTGAAAAACTAATACAGATAAACAGAAGTAGGTGTGTGCAACTGAAAGATGCGCGATGATTCTACAAATGACTTGTTTGCGATATTAGCAGATTGAATTGTACTATTTACAATGGTATCCCTCCGTACACTTTTAGTGGTGATTTTAACGATTGTATCCTGAATGGCAGGCGAAATTGCTTGATGTGAGTGAGTAAGGGATTCCGCTACCAATAAAAACCGGGTTAATCTTAACCTTCTTGCAATGGAGAGCAATAACTGGTGGAATTTCAAACGAGCGGGAGACCAGAACCCGCTCGTTTACCATCCGGTTTAGTTAAATTACCCCTCCAGGTTTTTATTAAATACTTTCATGAATAACGCCAGTGCCATGTTACTCCTTCTGAGTAATTTTGTTGACTCGCTGGGAGATTCCTACCAAATTTCCCAGCAATGATCCATTTCCACAACTTGCCTGAAGAGCCCAATCATTTCCCTGTAGATTCCTGTGTCTTTGTGAGCTGGAGGGCACCGCATGTGATCTTAGAGGAAGAATGCAACCTTCGACATTCCTCTTCTTTAGAGGATGTGTTAACCAATTTAAAATGGAAATAACATTTTCCATTCAGGCATCTGCTGAGTGCAAGGCTTGTCCCCAGGCTTTCAGTCTTGAATCGGAAATCTGCTCCAATTCCTTATAACCCATGACAGACCCGTGAAATTGGATACAGGGATATGGGCACAACATGTGCCCCAGCTAATGTCTGCATTTCCTAATCCATTGTTCAGTCCATTTAGGCAGCTGATTGCTGAGGTGCACAGTGTAGGAATGTCCCAGGTTTTTGATTGGTGGAGAATTCGTTGGGTGGAGGAACAGGAAATTGATTACCGCTCTTGAATGCACTTTTAACCTGAGCTGACCGTCGGGAAAGTAATGGAAACGAGTGAATGCAGAGTTTGCACCACGCCTGCGATTATTCTCATTGAAGTCAACCGACAGTAATATAAAGGATGGGGAAGATGCAAAACTGGCTTTCCACCCGATCCTGCCAGTTTACCGTCCGGCCTGTTATATTAAATTTAACCCAGTGCGAGGGGTGTGTGGTGGGGGGATGCCCCGCTCGTACAAATGAACACTCTCCGGACAGGCTGAGAAATGCAGACTGATCGCCTACCACCAACAAGTAATGAAGCTAATCAGAGGTGAAAGGTGAGAGGAAGGGAATTGACAGGAGGTGCAGAAAGAAAATAAGATCGTCTTTGGTCAAGAAAGTAATAGCGCAGTAGTTAGTTTTTTTCAATCGTTTAAGCAACACATTCATTACTCCATCAAAGCTCAACACGGTTGTTCACTTCAAAAAGAACAACAAAACAGCGCTGGAATCTATTGTATTATATCGTGATTTTCCCTATATAATCCATTGCAACAGGTCTCAAATTGGTTTTTGAGATAATGCTCTTAGATTCAGATGTTTTGTTCGATAGAAAAATTGACATCATGCATGAACTGGATTTAGATGCCACTGCAGCAAATAGGGAGCTAGGTAGCAGTTTAAGTAGCAGGACCTTAAAGGTTGTAATCTCTGCATTACTCCCGGTACCACGTGCTAGTGAGTATAGGAAGAGGAGCATAGAGCAAATGAATGTGTGGCTAAAGAGTTGGTGCCGGAGTGAGGGCTTTAGTTTCCTGGATCACTGGTCCAGCTTTTGGGGAAGGTGGGACCTGTACAATTCGGACAGCTTGCACGTGAGCTGGAACAGGACCAACATCCTTACTTGGAGGGTTGCTAGTATTGCTGGGGGGGGGCTTTAAACTAACTTGGCAGGGGGATGGGATGCGGAGTGGAGCTATAGAAGGGGGTGATGCATAGCCAAATATAGAGGAAAAAGAAGACAGTCTGGAAGGCAGAGCAATTATGTAACGGCCCACTGAGTATTGCAAGGTTGAAAGGCATTTATTTTAATGCAAGGTGTTGACGAACACATGAGAGATTGATAATGTTGCTATCACAGAGACATTTTTGAGGGATGGGCAAGACTGGTAGCTCAACATTCCGGAGTATAGAATCTTCAGGCGAGACAGAGGGCGGTGTAAAAGAGAAAGGGGTTTCGCAATATTAATCAAGGAGTCAATTACTGGTGTAAGGAGGAATTATATCTTGGCAGGATCCTCTAATGAGTACATATGTGTTGAACTTAAAAACACGAAGTGGGCAAGCACATTACTGGGGGTGTACTATAGGCCTCCAAACAATCAGGGGGAGATAGATGAAGAGACATGTAGTCAAATCTCACAGAAGTGCCGAAATAATAGGGTAATAATAGTCGGGGATTTCAAATTCCCCAATATTATCTGGGATAGTCACACTGTGAAAGGCTTAGAAGGTGCGCAATTCTTAAAGTGCACCCAGGAGAGCTCTTTGATCCAGCATGTAGAAAGTCCTACAAGAGAGGGGGCGGCACTGGACCTAATTCTAGCTGGGCAAGTGCTCGAAGTGTCAATAGGAGAGCATTTTGGTGACAGTGACCATAATTCGGTGAGATTTAAGGTAGTCATGGAGAAGGACAAAGAAGAACTGGAAATAAATTTTCTAAATTGGGGGAAGGCCCATTTTAATATGATAAGGCAGGGTCTAGCCAAAGTGGACTGGGATCAGCTACTTGTAAGAAAATCCACATCAGAGCAGAAGGAGTCTTTCAGAAAGGAAATAGAAAGTGTACAATGCCAACATGTTCCCGTAAAGGTCAAGGGTGGGACCAGCAAGCCCAGGGAAACCTGGATGTCAAAGGATATACAAGGATGTATTTGGAACAAAAGAGAGGGTTTTGACACATACAAAGAACTAAAAACAGTGGAAGCCCTAGAGGAGTATAGAAAGTGCAGGGGGGTACTGAAAAATAAATTAGGAGAGTGAAGAGGAGGCATGAAAAAACACTGGCGGGCAAAATAAAGGAAAATCCCAAGGTGTTTTATAAGTATATTAAGGGCAAGAGGATAACCAAGGAAAGAGTAGGGCCCATTAGAGAACAAAGTGGTAATCTGTGTGTAGAGCCAGAAAATGTAGGTGAGGTTTTAAATTAATATTTTGCATCTGTATTCACTATAGAGAAGGACGATAGAAATCAGGCAGGGGGATTGTGATATATTTGATCAAATTAGTATTGAGAGGGAGGAGATACTAGTTTTAGCGGGCTTAAAAGTAGATAACTCCCCAGGCCCCGATGAGATGTATCCCAGCTTGCTGTTTGAGACAAGGGAGGAGATTGCAGGGGTACTGACACACATTTTCAGAACCTCTCTGCCCACAGGGGAGGTGCCAGAGGACTGGAGGACAGCTAAAGTAGTATCTTTATTCAAGATGAGGAGTAGGGATAAACCAGGGAATTAAAGGCCAGTGAGCCTAACATCAGTGGTAGGGAAATTATTGGAAAAAGTTCTGAGGGACCGAATTTGTCTCACTTGGAAAGGCAAGGATTAATCAAGGATAGTCAGCATGGTTTTGTCAGGGGGAGATCATGTCTAACCAATTTGATTGAATTTTTCGAGGGGATGACTAGATGTGTGAATGTGGGTTATGCAGTTGATGTAGTCTAAATGGACTTCAGTAAGGCTTTAGACAAAGCCCCGCATGGGAGAATGGTCAAGAATGTAAGAGCCCATGGGATCCAGAGCAATTTGGCACGTTGGATCCAAAATTGGCTTCGTGGCAGGAGGCAGAGGGTAATGGTCGAAGGTTGTTTTTGTGACTGGAAGCCTGTGTCAAATGGTGTAATGCAGTGATCTGTGCTGGGTCCTTTGCTGTTTGTAGTGTTCAACAATGATTTAGATACGAATGTAGGAGGTATGATCAATAAGTTCGCAGATGACACGAAAATTGGTGGAGTGGTATATAGCGATGAGGGAAGCCTTAGGCTACAGGATGATATAAACGGGTTGATTAGATGGACAGAACAGTGGCAAATGGAATTTACCCATGAAAAGGGTGAGGTGATGCATTTTGGGAGGACTAATAAGGCAAGGGAATACACATTGAATGGACGACCCTAGGAATCACAGAGGATCAGAGGGACCTTGGTGTGCATGTATTTGCATCCCTGGAAGCAGCAGGACACGTAGATAAGGTAGTTAAAAAGGCATGTGGGATACTTGTCTTCATTATCCGCAGCATCGAATATAAGAGCAGGGAGGTTATGATGGAGCTGTATAAAACGGTATTTAGGCCACAGATGGAATACTGTGTGCAGTTCTGCTCGCCACACGACAGGAATAATGTGATTGCATTGGAGAGTGTGAAGAGGAGATTTACCAGAATGTTACCTGGGCTGGAGCGCTTCTTCTAGGACGAGAGACTGGACAGGCTGGGGTTGTTTTCCTTAGAGCAGAGAAGGCTGAGGGGGGACTTGAATGAAGTGTACAAAATTATGAGCGGCAGAGATAGGGTATATAGAAAGGAACTTTTCCCCTTAGTAGATTGGTCAATAACCAGGGGGCATAGTTTCAAGGTAAGGGGCAGGAGGGTTAGAAAGGATTTGAGGAAAAACCTTTTCACCCAGAGGGTGGTTGGAATCTGGAACTCACTGCGTTAAAGGGTGGTAGAGGCAGGAACCCTCACAACATTCAAGAAGCATTTAGATGAGCACTAGAAACGCCATAGCATACAATGATACGGACCAAGTGCTGGAAAATGGGATTAGAATAGACAGGGCTTGAGGGCCGATGCAGACATGATGGGCCAAAGGTCCTTTTTCTGTGCTGTATAACTCTATGACTATGACTCTAGTCTTCTTGCTGAATCATAGAATCACGAATGTTGCAGCAAAGAAAGAGGCCATTCGTCCCACCCCGCCTATTGTGTCTTACTGAAAGAGTGATCCAATTGCACCCACTCCCCTGCTCTTTCCCCATAGCCCTGCAATTTTTCCACTTTAACTTTATATACACTTCCTTTTTGAAAGATACGATTGAATCTGCTTCCACCGTCATTTCAGGCAGTGCGTTCCAGATCATAAGAATTCGCTGCATAAATGCATTTGCCCTCATCTTCCCTCTTTTGCCACTTTTGTCAATTACTACGGTCCATAATTTATGGCCATGCATGTTCCACGTTTTCGCACGGGCCACGCATGTGTGAATACCCGGACACTGCGATCTGCCAAAAATTTTCTTCGCAGATCCAATGCGTCCCCAGGAAAAGGGCATCGCAGCCGGAGAGTTGGGCTATTTGCCCAACCTCTGGCCATTGAAGGCCCGTTAAATTCTTATCCTTGGTAAAACCTGCGTAAGTGTTTTAAAAAATGTTAATTAAATATCCAATCATTTATAAGTTTAAAAACCTGCAATTAGGTAAGCTTATTTTAGCCCGTTTAAAACATTCAAATTTATTTTTCAACAAATTACCTTTTTGTTCAAAAGATGTAATGAAATGGCTTTTTAAATATATTATGTTTCTTATTTATTCATTTGATGTGTAGATGTATTTGGGGGTATTCCCATTCATGTTTATGGGGATTCAGTACAGAAGAAATCCCCATAAGCTTGAATGGCGATTCCTTTCTTTTATTGGTTTGACAAGCCCACGAGCTCCCAGGTGCGCTTCTGAATCACGTGCACGTCTAGGATACGTGGGCCTCTACCGCGGGAAACCCGAGAGTCCCAGGACCTCGAATCTCCTTACCTCCTGGACCACCAGGTAGGTGGGCATTTTATATGCGGATCGGAGGCAATTCCGCGCTGGCAGCCTCTGGCCACAAATTCAGGGCCATTAAATACTCCTCTTCTGGTTACCGACTCTCCTGTCAGTGGAAATAGCTTCTCCTAATGTATTCTATCAAAACGACTCATAATATTGAACACCTGTATTAAATCTCCACTTATCCTTTCCTGCTTTAAGGAGAATTACCCCAGCTTCGATAGGCTCTTGAAATAACTGAAACCCATCACCTCTGCTTGCATTCTAGTAAGTCTCGTCTGCACCATCTCCAAGGTCTTCATATCCTTCCTAAAGTGTGGTTTCCAGAATTGGACACAATGCTCCAGCTGAGGCCTAATCAATGATTTACAAAGATTTAGCATACCTTCAGTCCTTTTGTACACTATGCCTCTATTTACAAAGCAATTTACCCCGTATGCTGTTAACACCTATATCAGCTTTCCTGCCACCATCATAAGAACGTAAGAACATAAGAAATATGAGCAGGAATAGGCCACTTGGCCCCTCGAGCCTGCTCCACCATTCAGTAAGTTCATGGCTGATCTAGGGCTCAAAGCCACTTCCCAGCCCGCTGCCCATTACCCTTCACTCCCTTATCTTGCAAAAAATTGTCTATCTCCACTTTAAATGTATTTAATGAACCAGCCTCCACAGCACTCTGGGACAGAGAATTCCACAAATTTAAGACCATCTGAGAGAAGAAGTTCGTCCTCATCTGATTTCTAAAAAGGTGACGCTTTATTCTGAGACTATGCCCCCGAGTCCTAGATTTCCACATGAGGGGAAAGATCCTCTCTGCATCTACCGTGTTGAGCCCCCTCAGTATCTTATATGTTTCGATAAGATCACCTCTCATTCTTCTAAATTCCAACGAGTATAGGCCCAGCCTGCTCAATCTTTCCTCATGAGTCAAACCCCTTATCTCTGGAATTAATCTAGTGAATCGTCTCTGAGTTGCCTCCAATGTACGTAAGTCCTTCCTTAAATAAGGAGACCAAAACTGTTCGCAGTACTCAAGGCGTTTCTCACCAATATCTTGTACAGTAAGGCAGGACTTCCTTGCTTTTATACTCCAGCCGCCGTTAAATAAAGGCCGATATTCGATTTGCCTTTTTTATTACTTGCTGTACCTCCATGCTAACCTTTTGTGTTTAAAGCACAAGGACCCCAGGTCCCCCTGAATTGTAGCATTTTGTAATCTCCCTCCATTTAAATAATAGTTTACTTTTTTATTTTCATGCCAAAGTGGATAACCTCGCACTTTCCCACATTATACTCCATCTGCCAAATGTTTGCCCACTCATCCAGCCTGTCTATATTCCTTTGAAGATTCTTTGCGTCCTCTGCACAACTTGCTTTCCCACCCATCTTTGTATCATCCGCAAACTTGGCTACATTACACTTGATCCCTTCATCCAAGTCATTAATGTAGATTGTAAATAGTTTGGGCCCCAGCAACGATCCTTGGGGCACCCGGTAGTAAACATTTGCCAATCAGAAAATGACCCATTTATCCGGACTCTCTGCTTTCTGTTATTTAGCCAAATCTCTATCCATGCTAATATAGTTGAGTGTCCCTGAATCCCCAGGTCTCTCGGTTCCTGTAGCCGCTTCCACTACATAAACTCATAGAAAGTAATAGTTTATAAAGACTCTCCTCGTTCTTCCTTCAAAAATGCATCATTTCATACTTCTCTGCAATAAATTTCAACTGTAATGTGTCCCATTGTAAGATTTCCATTCTTTTCTATATCGGTGGTGACATCAGACTGTTGTAGGTTGGACGGTGGTGATTGTTGTTTGAGAGGGGTTGTCCTGATCAGTTGGCTCATAGGACGGCTGGGAAGGATTACGTAATAGTTGTAAAACAGTTAATAAATAAACAAATATGCATACAGCCAAACTGATGTAAATGATGATTTCCTCCACGCAATGTATGAAATTTCTCGATAAATGAGAATTGCAGCACACGTTATTATGGGCTAGAAATTACTGTCAATACAATGGTGAAGTTAATGGCAGTCACTGTTAAACATAGAAACATAGATGATAGGAGCAGGAGCAGGCAATTCGGCCCCTTGAGCCTGTTCCGACATTCACTGCGATCATGGCTGATCATCCTACTTCAGTACCCGGTCCCTACATTCTCCCCATACCCCTTGATCCCTTTAGCCTTAAGAAATATATCCAACTCTTTGCTGAATATATTTAATGAATTGGCCGCTACTGCCTTCTGTGGTAGAGAATTCCATAGGTTCACCACTCTCTGGGTGAAGAAATTCCTCCTCATTTCTGTCCTAAATGGCCTACCCCTTATACTTAGACTGTGACCTCTGGTTCTGGACTCCCCGACCATCGGGAACATCCTTCCTGCATCTAATCTGTCCTGTCCTTTCGGAATTTTATAAGTTTCAATGAGGTCCCCTCTCATTCTTCTAAACTCCGGCAAGTACATGCCCAATCGTCCCAATCTCTCCTCATACGTCATTCCTGCCACCCCAGTTATCAGCCTGGTGAATCTTCGCTAAACTCCTTCCATGGCAAGAACATCCTTCCTCAGATAAGGCAAACAATACTGCACACAATAATCAAGATGTGGTCTCACCAAGGCCCTGTACAACTGCAGCAAGACATCCTTGTTCCTGTACTCAAACCCTCTCGCTACGAAGGCCAACATACAATGTGCCTTCTTAACCGCCTGCTGCACCTCCATGCTTACCTTCAGCGATTGGTGCACAAGGACACCCAGGTCTCGTTGCACTTCCCCTTCTCCCAATCTATTGCCATTCAGATAATAAGCTGCCTTCCTGTTTTTGCCAACAAAGTGGATAACCTCACATTTATCCACGTTATATTGCATCTGCCATGCTTCTGCCCAAACTGTCCAAATCATCCTGTAGTTTCTCGGCATCCTCCTCACAGTGCACACGCCCAACCAGCTTTGTGTCGTCGGGAAATGTATTCACAATTCGGACAGCTACTTCCAGCCAGCACAGATGCGCAGTTCTACTCAAAAACATGGACTAACTGTCCGAGATCCAACGCTATTAGTCAAGCTGCTCGAGAATAGCATCTCGCTGTCTGGCTCCTCGTTCAAATGTATTGAGCTGCGTGAATTTCCTGCACTTGCATGGTAGAGAGGGACTGATCTCGCCACAGAAAGCTAGGGAAAGTCCATATCAGTCTAATTCGATTTTTTTGAAAGCGTGACAATTTTAATTACTGCCAAACAACCTCTGCGACACTGATAGTTAACTATTATGAATGTGGAATCTTATTTCTTTAGATTTTAATTGGTGATGGAGATTATTTTAAAAATTAAAAATTTTAAAGAAATAGTTTATCGTTCTTTCTGTATTTTTTCTCTCTCTGAATCCAATCTTCCCTTCCCTTTCTCTTTTTCTTTTTGATTAACTGATTTGTCATTGAATTCACTATTTTAACTTACACTTCCATTTCAGAATCTGCGCTGTTCCAACTTCAATCCTTCAATATGATCGGTGAAGGAGATACACCGCAATGATTCAAGCTCTTACTGCAGCTCCCAGTACAAAAGGTCGTAGATATTAAATGGACAGGGGCAAGTCTAATGAATGATGGGTGTCGTTCGTCTGCTGGCTACAGTAAATTCTGGCACAATATTCGTCATTGCAATACCATTGTAATGTTAATACCAATTTCTGAATTTTTAGATTCAATATCCAGCAGAGCCAGGAATATTGCTTGGTAATTTGGTCTTGTAAATACAAACCTTATTGACTTGTCTCATTGAATAGCACCACAAATCATTGCCTCTGGAAATGGAAATGACAAATTAGTTCAACATCTCCAACATTGCCAACAGGTAGAGAATGAGTACGATACTGAAACGATATATCTGTGGATCAGTGGAAAGAACATGTTCAGGGCAATCAGAAATAAGACAAATTCTGGCACTGAGAACTGTCGTGCATACAGCGACAGCACAATTCAAGGAGAATCTGAAATCAAAGCTTACAAATTAACCAATTTTGGGCCAACGAAAAATACTGGGAGTGAAGTTGATCACCGCCAGTGGTGCTAAGCGGTAATCAGAAGTCCGATTTATGATACTCCCGATTTTCCTCTCCAATTCAATGGAAAAGAAAATCGGGAGGAGAGTAAAGCAGGCTAATTTCATCCCCATTGACTCAATATTAGGCAACCGCGCACAGGGTTTCGAGAACATGTTTTCAGCTGAAAATATTTTTCATGATGGGGGAGGCCTTTACTGGACAATGGCGTGGAAATGTTAATCAGCCCCCGTTTGCAAGTCTGAACGTTGCTCTTAAAAGAGAGACTTACATATATATAGCGCCTTGCACGACCACCGGACATCTCAAAGCGCTTTACATCCAATGAAGTATTTTTTGGAGTGTAATCCCTGTTGTAATATAGGAAACACGGCAGTCAAATTGCGCACAGCAAGCTCCCACAAGTAACGTGATGATGACCAAATAATCTGTTTCAGTGATGTTGATTGAGGGATAAATATTGGCCAGGACACTGGGGAGAACTTCTCTGCTCTTCTTCGAAATATGCCATGGGATCGTTCATGTCCACCTGAGAGAGCAGATAAAATGCTGTTTAATGTCTCATCCGAAAGGTGGCACCTCTGACAGTGCAGCACTCCCTCAGCACTGCACTGGAATGTCAGCCTAGATTTTTGTGTTCATAGTCCTGGAGTGCGACTGTGAACCCAAAACCTTCTGACTCAGAGGCGAGAATTTTACCCACTTCACCACAGCTGACACTGTGAATAGGAAAACTGACCGCAATATTGGAATACTTGAAGAACATTAAATTGAAGCATTTCTGCTCTCCAGGTAGAGGAGGAAGCAGCCACAAAACACATGTGCTACAGCACCACCACTGTCCGGCTGGCATAATGTCTGGTCATATTAATGTGAACAGATGAAATATATTTCGAAAAGCTATAACAGTTTGTGCACATAGCAAGTATGAACAGGCCGAAGATTGCTTTAATCTTCTCAATACCAATTCATAAAGTCACAGAATATATCAGCACAGAAGGAGGCGATTTGGCCCATCGTGCATAAACATGTACCATGAAAGTGATATCCAATTAGACACACTCCCCGACCCTTTCCCCATAGCCAAGTATTTTTTTCCATTCAAGTGTTTATCGAATTCCCCTTTGAAAGTTATTATCCAAGTCGCTGTGTTCTTTTGCCAATTACCTTCAATCTGTGTGCTCTGACTGCCAACGCTCTGCCACTGGGACCATCTTTTCTTTATTTATTCTATAAAAAAATCATGATCATGACTATCTATATAATAAATCTTTTTGGTAGCTTTTTGCAAAATTTAAGCAAATTTGTTTTGCCTCTGAAAATACCTACTTTAACTTCAACCTTGTTTCCGGCATAGATGCCTTCACAGGATGCCCTCTCATCCCGTTGAAACGCTCAATTTTCACTGCATTGCGGTTGCACTTCATAAGATGGAAAACAAGACGCCTCCTAAAGAGATTTCTCACTGCTTCTCTCTCAAGTTGATCCACCAACCACTAGTTTTATTGTGCCCGTGTTTGCTGGCAAAATGGAAAGTGATGCAAAGCTGTTCTGTGAAGGGCAATCTCGATTGTTTCTTGTAGAAATGTATTTAATTGTGCAACCAGCCGTAACAAGGCCAAAGAGAGTGCTGATTTGAATATTCATATATTAAGAAAGTTATGCTAACTCTGTATAAAACATTGTTTAGGCTTCAGCTGGAGTACTGTGGCCTATTCAAGGCATCACACTGTCTGAAGGATGTCAAAGCCTGAGAGAGGGTGCACATGAGATATTATAGATGGTTAGCAGGGATTAAAAACGTCAGAAATGTGGATAGACTAAAGAAACTGGTTTTGTTCTCCGTGGAGCAGAGGCGGTAAAGGGGAAATTTGGTAGAAGTGTTCAAAATCATGATGGCATTTGATAGAATAAATGAGGATAAGCTGGTTCCAGTGGCAGCACGGTCGGTACCCAGAGGACAGAGATATAAGGTAAATTGCAAATTAACCAGAGGCGATGTGAGGACAAAAATTATGTAGCGAGTTGTTGTGATTTGCAGTGTTCTGCATGAACGTGCGGTGGAAGCAGATTCGCTAATAACTCTCCAAAGTGAATTGGGTAAATACTTGAATTGGGAAAAAGTTGCAGTGTTATTGAGAAACAACAGTAGAGTGAACATGTTTGGATAACTTATTAAATGAGCAAGCACTGGCACGATAGGCCGAATGGCCTCCAGCTCTGCTGTATCATTCTATAGTTCTACAATTAATATTTCAATTCTGTACATACAAGCCAAAGTAATGGGCCCAGAATCACAGACATTTCCGGATGGGCAGAGTATGAGTGGGGTCCTAATTTTGAAGTAAATGCAAAACAGGACCAGATTGCCTACACCAAGAAGGGCGCTGATCGCATTTAGAACCAGGCACGTCGCTACCTTCGAAGAATAAGCAAAAGATTACTAAGATACTAAATTTGGTGATGTATACACAAGGCCATTATGTTGTCTGGGTGGAAAATCAAATTCAAAGCAGCCATCTACCGATATTAGTGAACTCCAAATTCCATACAAAACGCCTTTATTGCAATAAAATTGAATCACAGAAATTTACAGCAGAGAAGAAGACTAGTATGTCCATGAAGTATGTGCTGGCTCTTTGAAAGAGCTATCAAATGAGAGTAAAATGTTTCTACCTGAAAATAATTTTTTCCCAGTATGTAGTTGGCATTAAAGAGAAAGAGAAAAATTGGGATTTATTTAAATCTAATTTGTAGAGCAAAAGGGTTTTCTATTTTGGATTCTGCAGAGAAATATGAGTAGTGTGCAAAGTGGGAAACTGCACTGATCAGGGGTAGAGTCTGAGGAACAAATAATGAAATCTCTTCTAGACAGTCACTAAGAACACAGGGACATAGGAACTGTAATATGCCATACAGTCCCTCGAAACTGTTGCATCCTTCAATTAGATTATTTCTGATCTTTAGCTTAACTCCATCTGCCCTTCTTGGTTCCAAGGAGCGTTAATACTCCTGCCTAGTAAAAGAGAAATGAGAACAATTCTCTGTAATTAGAACTGGGTCTAGTGGGTAAAATACACTGGCGCGGAAACTCACCGACAGTCCACCACACCAATGTGTCCTGTGTTCTCCTGCCATCGATATCAGATTCAGAATTAAAGGCGTCCAGAATATTATAAAAAATATTCCCAACACAATCTGAGTAACTTAAAAGAGAACAAGCATTGGCCAAGAAAGCTAACATATATAAAATCTTACAATATATAGCAGTGTGCGTGGGAGCAAGAGAGAGGAGTGAATAGTGAGAGAAGGTGAGAAAGAGAGGCAGAGAGGGAAAGAGATCAAGGTAAGAGACAAGTAACTTTTTGTTGAAAGCTGAATGAGATGATTCGATTAGCAGATTGTTAGAAAGCTTTAAAATCATTTAAATGGTCAAGGTGTCCTAGAATTCTTCATTAGAAGATTTAGTGTTAGCACAGATGTGGGAGAGACGGGAAAATGAATCTTGTCTCTATGTATGAACCATAAAGTGTTTGCAAATGCAAGGAAACAAAGTCATAAAAGCCCAGGTCGAGAAAAAGGCCGAATGATACCAGTTGCCAAGAAACATTATACCACAGATAAAGAAAGAAGCTGACCTAATTAATGCAGTAAAAACAAAGCTTGTAGAAGTAAGGTAAAGTCTTAAAAATGGACTAGAATTACGTCTCTGGTGGTGACACAAACGGGCGGTATCGGATCGGCGGCCCAGTTAAACACAGCGCCTGACATTCAATCCACTTGACTGCAATGGGACTGAATATCAGGCCCTGAGAATACCAGCCACCTATCCAAGACCGCTCGTTTTGTGCCACCACCCGAGCCGAAGTTCTAGCCCTAATTAAGCGGGGTAAACATCTAAACACGTGGCGTCAACAAAACGTGCAACTATGTATTATGTAGGCACAGACCAAGCTTGTACTATAGTATAACAGTATTCTATCTCCCATACTTCTGTTCACAACCCTGCCCCTCCCTCCCGGGACCACGGTATAGTTCCCCTTGTTTTCACCTTTCACCCCACCAGCCTCCACATTCAATGGATCATCCTCCGCCATTTCTGCCGCGTCCAGCATGATCCCAACACCAAATGCTTCTTCCCCTCACAACCCCTTTCCGCATTCCGTAGGGACAGCTCCCTCCACAACACCCGAGTCCACTCCTCTACCACCCCCTGCACCACTTCCCCTTCGCCCGGCACCTTCCTGTGCAAGCACAGGAGATGCAACACATGCCCTTGTACCTCCCCCCTGCCCACTGTCCAGGTCCCCAAACACCCCTTCCAGATGAAACAGCGATTTTCTAGTACATCTTGCAATTTAGTATATTGTATTCGCTGCGCATGATGTGGTCTCTTCTACATTGGGGAGACCAAACGCAGATTTTGTGACCGCTTTCTGGAACACAACCTTTCAGTCCTCAAGGGGGACCCTATGTCCCCGTGGCCTGTCACTTTAATTCACCGCACCATTCCCATGCAGACCCCACCGTCCTCAGCCTCTTGCATTGTTCCATGGAAGCTCAGCGTAAGCTCGAGGAACAGCACCTCATCTTTCAATTAGGCAATTTACAGCCTTCCGGACTCAATATCGAGTTATATAATTTCAGATCATAACGTCGGCCCCTATCACATATATATATTTACATCTTTTTTATCTACAATTTTTCTATTTTCTTCCCTCCCTTCAGCTGTCATTCATTCTGCCAGCGCAATTCACTCCCCATCTAGAGCCATCCTCTGTTCCTTAACCAGCCCAATTTCCACCTCCCCTTGCCTTGAATATCTCTTAATGTCTCTCAAGGTCTTTTCATTTCTCCTGCTTTCTACCCTATCACTGACCTTCCCATTTGTTCTTTTATCTCCTCTCACATTTCCCAGCCCCCAAACTTGCTTTCCGTTTCCTGCTTTTTTTGCAGTGCAGACGAAAGTTCATCGACCTCAAACGTTAACTCTGTTTCTCTCTCCACCGATGCTGCCTGGCCTGCTGAGTTCTTCCAGCATTTCCTGCTGTTATTTAGTATAGCCCCCAAGGCAGACATTCTCGGGTTGGTCAGGAGCGATGCAGCCACACAGTAGACCTGGAGGGAGGGGGCTGTTCGCCTGGGAAACACGGGTTGTGTGGATCTCTTGGGGGTTGGAGCGCTCTCAGGGTCAGTTGGAAGCCCAAAGACATACAGGCAGCCTAGAAGAGAAAGTGCTCACTACGGCCCGGGGAACCAGGTTGTATAATTTACATGGATTCTTGTCATTTACTATAACACTGTAGAACAGGTATATAAAATCTAATATTGCTATTATTCAATGCTTGATATTATTTAAAATACTCACTCATGCAAGAATCATGAGCTGTGTTTTTATCGTCGGACTAATAAACTTTTTTCAGATGATAGCCACAGAGGAAATTCTCCAACACACATATTCCTGTGGACCACCTTGAACCTTCACTCCCACCAATACTGGTGCACCATGGCTGCAGTGTGCACCATCAACAGGATGCACTGCAGCAACTCGCCAGTGCTTCATCAACGGCACGGCTTAAACCCGGGAACTGCACAACGCAGAAGGACAAGGCAACAGGCGCATGGGAACACCATGAACTTCCGTCCAAGTCATACACCACCCCGACATAGGAAGATATGCACCGTTCCTTCATCGTTGCTAGGTCAAAAACCTTGAGATCTTGGCTAACAGCACTTTGGAAGTACCTTCACCACAGGGACTGTAGCTGTTATACAAGAATGTGCACCACGATTCTTTCATGGGGAAATGGTTTGGGAAATAAATGCTGACCTTGCTAGCGAGGACCATATCCCCAGATATAATTTTGTAAAGTGTATCTCATAAATGCCCTCAGCACCATATTTCCCAGGTGAAAGTCCCAATGAAATTCTACATATGATCACACAGAAGTTGTTCATGATTTTGCTTCGACCAGTGACGGGAACTAATCTCCATCAGCTAATTGATGATGTCCCTACACTTGTGGCTCAAAAATATTTTAGTCAAGGCATCTTGAAATTGAGGACTGGAAAATTGATCCTTACTGAATAAGAAGGTATTTCCACAGACATTGAAATGCCAACATTTGACTTAATAGTAAATAAACAACAATATTTACAGTGTTAAAATCTGGCAATGGAAAATTGTGACATGTTAGCCATCCTGGCACCGAATCTCTAACTATTTTCTACGAATACAATTCTTTTCGATTGAACCCATCAACATGACACGTTCATGTCATGTGCACAAGGTTCTTTCCTTTCAATCTTGTGGAGTGCTTCGTTTTCATGAATCACAAGATGGGTATTTTAATAATTCAGTTAAAAAATCAAACAAGCTAAACCTCTGAAATAAACTTTCTACCCAGTCATGAAATTTACTCGGGGCATTGGATTTGTGCCTAAACGAAGGCAATGGGCCAGAAATTCGTGAACGGGGCTTGCCGCGCGTGCAAGGTCCCGATTTGCACTTACCCGACGCGCCTGCCGATCACCTCCAGGGACGCCTGGAATTCCATTTTGAATCTGAAGAATCCCGGGCAGCGTTTGACGTCACGCTGCCCAGGAGTGCAGCCAGCGCGAAGCCTGGAGCGCGCTGTGCAACTGAGACACGCCCCTTGAGGTCTCAGTTTCACTGGACACGCCCCCAATGTTTCTGCCAAGCTGCTAAGCATCTTTACATGCAAAGCAGCAGTTTAAATAGGTTTTTGGAAGTTTTTTGAAGCTTTGGTAACTTTTATAAACTTTTAAAAACGTTTACATTATTTTGAAGAATCTGAAGTAGTTTTAAACAGAAGTAAAGCAATTTAAAGACTTTTAAAAGCCCTAAAAGATTTTTTTTAATTCCATTTATTTATTTAGCAATGTCTTCGTCATACGTGTCTTCACACTGTTCCCTTTGGGGAACTGTATGAAGTGGTGGAAGGATTTATTGGCCATGATTAACGCTCATTCCGTGACCGTAACCATCTTTGAACCAGCCATTAGGGCGGTTTGTCCTATGGTGGGAGAGTTTTACAGGCTCCCACAAGCTATACAAGGAGGGGAAGCCAGCCACACCCACGGACGCAAATATCCCACTGGATGTCAACCCAGAAGTTAGAGCTGGAGCTCAGAATCCACTTACCAGGACTGTCTGGAGCGGGGTTCGAAACCCTACCCTGATCTAGGCTGAGCGGCTGGGATCCTACCACTATGCCAAAGGCCCAATCCGATTAGCAACGTGAAATGGCTGGAATGAGCACAATTCACGGCATTAAAAGAACTCACAATTGAACTGATGATGATCTTAGCAATCTCCTCAAGGAGGTGGAGGCACAGCGCCTGCTCATCATTGGTAATGAGAAGTCAAAGGCGCCGCAAAAAGGGCAGATGATAGCTTGGCCTTTCAAGTGGCAGCATAGGGCTCCAGTCACGGGGAGGGATAAGGCGCAGGAAACGTATGGGTGTCACCTTTTGTGCGGAGTGGGCCTTTTGCGTAGCAGTAAGCATCCCCGCCGCTGGGCCAGAAGGAGTAGGGTTTCGAACCCCACTCCAGACAGTCCCGGCAAGTGGAGTCGGAGCTCCAACTATAAATTCTGGGTGGACATCCAACGGGATACTTGTGTCCATGTGTGTGGGAGCCCCCCCCCCTCAGATGGGTTGTGGGAGCCCGTAAAACCCTCACGCCATAGGACTAACCACCCTAATGGCTGATTCAAAGATGGTTACGGTCACGGAATGAGCGTTAATCACGGCCATAATTCCTTCCACCACTTCATGCAGTTCCCGAAAGGGAACAGTGTGAGGATACGTACGATGATGACCTCTTGCGCAATGCACCTCCTTGGACCCTCAGTCGCAGATGCGAGGGGGCAAATCGTGCAATTGTTAAATTTTTCATTTTATTGACATGTTAAATGTTGGCCCAGTAATTCCCTTCCAAATGCGCGAGTACGGTCGGGATACTTACGCGTCTGGCCGGAGAAAATGCCGGTTTTCAGCATGCACAGTGCATGTGGGGAAAACCGGCATTTCCTGTCCTCTGAACGAAGGGGTTCCGAGGCAGAACGCGTGCGACTGCACAGGCAGCACGTGCACAGTAAAATTCGCCGCTTTCATTCATGCTTTCAGTGAGGTCAAGTCCTTACAACTTACACATGAAAAAAGCATGGGTAGAGTTGCTCCAGAGGCTGCGGAGGAAGATATTTCTTATCGTGGAGCTTCTGAAAGTTTGTATGTCTGTATATATTCCTTTGCGTGTTATGTATATATTCCTTTACTTATGTGTATGAATGTATTATTTAATTATGACTTTCAGAGAAAGTAACTTATTGGAAAATCATAATTAAAAACATACATTCATACACATAAGTAAAGGAATATAAAACATACATACATATAAGTAAAGGAATATATTGCAGACATACATGCATAATTACTCATTACTGATGAAAAGTTTCTTTCTTAAAAGTGCTGGAAATGTTACATTACTCATTTTAGAACACTCATTTTCACATTCAATTCACACAGCCACAATAGCTCCTTCTACCTACCATTCTGAAAACCCGTTTAAAAAAAAAAATTTAAACTTTAAAACTTACTTAAAATTTCTTAAAATAACTTCCCTCCCTTTCCCAAACAAAAATATTGCCTTTCAGAAGCTCCATGATAAAATATATCTTACTCCGCTGCCTTGGAACAACTTTACACATGCTTTTTTTCAAGTGTAACTTGTAAGGACTTACCCTCACTGAATCCATGAATGAAATCTACGAAGTTCACTGCGCAAGCACTGCCTGTGCAGTCGCATGCGCTGTGCCTATGAACCCCTTCGTTCCGAGGTCTGGAAATGCCGGCGTTCCCCGCATGCGCTGTGCATGCTGAATGCCGGCATTTCCAATGGCCAGATGCGTGAGTACCCAGACCGTACTCACGCATTTGGTCACGAATTTCTGGCCCAATATGTTTCCTTTGGTGATAAAGCACTTTCTTCTGTCTGCTATTCGTCCAGTAATCGCAAGCATCTATTTTTATTGTGAATTTCGCTGTAATGACAATCCGAAATAACTTTTCCATGCACACCTAGGCAATTCTTTCAATGCAGCCGAGCAAAAATCTTCCCATTTAAGTTTCATCCCGTTCTCTATCTTTATAATAATAAAGCACTTAAAACTATATATTATTAATGTGTGCAGTTACGCTGACCATTGAAATAAAAGGAAAAGTAAATGTTTCAATGTAAAACTTCGTGGCTTATTTCGGTTGACTGCTAAGACGTAGTTTTACTTCTGCATTGTGTTAAATGCAAATTGAATAATCAGTTGTTAAAAATAATCCTGCCTGAAGGTTCCATCTGTTCGCATGATGGTCGAATTGCATTTGAGGACAGGACCACAACTGACAAATTCGGCCTGAAGTTATCCATCAATCTGAGAAAATACTGTAATATTTTAAATGCAGATAATATGCCAATAAAGTTGTCACAATTCTATGTACGTTGGGGGCAATTTAAATATGGACCGATAGTGCAAAACGGGTGGTATCGAATGGGCCGTTATGTGCACTCGCCAGATTTCCCCATCAATGGATCTCAATGGAAAGGAACATCTGGCGGGCGTATACCAGGCAACTAATTCCACATCGCCCATTTCACAACATCACCCACGGTTAAAATCGCCCCCATGGGTCGCAACACAAGCCATGTCTCTGGTAAAATGTATCACATGGACAATATGGACAAAAGGTAAATCATGCTTTACTAATCTACTGGAATTTATTGAGGATGTAACTGGTAGAATGTATAAGGGAGAACCAGTGGAAGTGGTGTATTTGGACTTTCAGAAGGCTTTCGATAAGGTCCCGCATAAGAGACTAGCGTGCAAAGTTAAAGCACATGGGATTGGGGTTAAGGTATTGACTTGGATAGAAAACTGGTTGGCAGACAAGAAGCAAAGATTTGGAATATACATGTCTTTTTCCGAGTGGAAGGTAGTGACTATTGGGGTACCGCAGGGATTGGTGCTAGGACCTCAGTTATTCACAATATATATTAATGATCTAGACAAGGGAACTAGATGTAATATCACCAAGTTTTCAGACTACACAAAGCTGGGTGGGCGTGTATGCTGTGAGGAGAATGCAGATAAACTGCAGTACTATTTGGACAGGTTAGGCGATTGGGCAGATGCATGTCAGATGTGGTATAATGTGGATAAATGCGAGGTTATCCACATTGGTGGCAAAAACAGGAAGGCAGATTATTGTCTGAACGGTAATAGATTGGGAAAAGGGGAAGTGCAACGAGAACTGGGTGTCCTTGTGCACCAGTCGCTGAAGGTAAGCATGCAGGTGCAGCAGGCGGGTAAGAAGGCAATGGTACACTGGCCTTCATAGCGAGAGGATTCGAGTAGAGGAGCAAGGATATCTTGCTTCAGCTGTACAGGGCCTTGGTGAGGCGACACCTTGAGTATTGTGTGCAGTTTTGGTCTCCTTATCTGAGGAAGGATGTTCTTGCCATGGAGGGCGCACAGCGAAGATTCACCAGACTGATTCCTGGGGTGGCAGGAATTACGTAGCAAGAGAGATAGGGTAGATTAAGCTATATTCGCTAGAGTTTAGAAGAATGACAGGGGATCTCTTTGAAACTTATAAAATTCTAACAGGACTAGACAGACTAGATGCAGAACGGCTGTTCCCGATGGCGGGGGAGTCCAGATCCAGGGGACACAGTCTAATGATAAGGGGTAAGCCATTTTGGACTGAGATGAGGAGGAATTTCTTCACCCAGAAAGTGGTGAACCTGCGGAACTCTCTACCACAGAAGACAGTTGAGGCCAATTCATTAAACATATTCAAGAGGGAGTCAGATATATTCCTTAACGCTAAGGGGATCAAGGGATATGGGGAGAAAGCAGGGACAGGGTACAGAATTTGGATGATCAGCCATGATCTCATTGAATGGAGGAGCAGGTTCGAGGGGCCGAATGGCCTACTCCTGCTCCTATCTTCTTTGTTTCTATGTTTTTATGTTTCTATGAAGTTAGCTTAACTTACACGTGAGTATCGCTCACCGATCGGGACTCTGCGTCCTCCTTCAGAATTCGCCAGCCTTTCTGATGGGACACTTGTCTAACACTGCGGGGTGTGTCTGATATAACCGGTTAGCTGGCGGGTTGGAGTTTGGCCCTGTTCTTTCACTAGCTTCTCAAAGCAGCAGTCCAAACATTTTATCTGCTCTGCAGCTGTTTTCGTCAGTTCAGTTCCGAGGAGAACAGCAGATATTTGAAAGAATTCGGGAATGCTGACCTTGAATGTAAGGCTGGATATTACACTTAGACCTATAAGTGGAGGGGTGCTCCGTGTGCCCATAACTGATGATTATCTTATCGGAAGATTAGCCGTTTGAAGTGACTGATTAGTCACTAACATTGGACAGTAGTTTTTTAATATGCACTGATTATTCAATTATCCCAAAGTAATCTCGAAGCGATAATTTCTTATCTTGTTCATTGTTTCATGAAGCCAAGTACCAAAAGAACATATTAATCTGTTGAATTGTTTTTATTCATTCTAGGCATGTGTGCGTCGCTGGAAAGCTCGGCATTTAATGCCCATCCCGAGTTGTCTTGGATACAGCTAACAGGCTCACTAGTCCACTTCAGATGGGCCGTTAGGACTCAGCCATGTTGGTGTTGAACTGGAGTCACACAGAGGCCCAGACCGGGTGAGGAATACATCTTTCATTCTGTAAAGGGCACCAGTGAACCAGTTGCGTTTTAAAACAACCCAAAGCTTTAAGATTGGTATTACGAATGCCAGCCTTTCTTTTCCAGAACCTTTCAGAAACCGAATTCAAATTCTCAAGTTGGCTTGGCGGGATTTCAGCTCATGTTCTCTGAATTATTGCTGGAGGACACCAAGTCCAGTAGAGTAAGCATGAAATTACCATATCCGATCAAATTGGCTGAATTGTGTTTTTATTCATCAAACACTAGAACCCCTGGTGCGTGTTGCCTCAACTTATGACATTGCAAAATTATGAGTTATCAATTGTGTGTATATAAATTCCAAACAGATTCTCTATAAACGGGTTAATGATTTGGCGAGACATAGGGAGCAGGGAAGCTTTTGGAGATTGCATCTAACAGGTTAAGTGTCCTTCCCACTAATGATCTTGAACAGAACCGTGATGAATGGGGTCTGTTCCTACTCGGACCGCAGGCTGTCGGTGCAATTATCTTTGTTGGTATGAATGCAGAAGGGAAATTTGCACATATTTATACAAACACTTGACAGAAATGTAGTTGGAGACGATTAATTTATTTACCTTTTGGGCCTGGATTGAAGAAGGAAATCAGGGCGTTGAATTCCCTTCTCTCCTTCTTAAGTGTCAGCTGTGGCTCAGCTGGTAGCTCCCTCACCTTTGAATCAGAAGTTTGCCAGTTCAAGTCCCACTCCAGAGACTTGAACACAAAAATCTTAGCTGACACTCCAATGGAGTGCTGTACGGTCGGAGGTGCCGTCCTTCAGTTGATAAATAGGCTACATGGGATACACAGCACAGAAACAGGCCATGTCTGCATTTATGCTCCACTCAAGTCTCCTCCCATCTTTCCTCAACTAAATGTATCAGCACAATGTCTATTCTCTTCTCCCTCAAATGCTTGTCTAGCCTCTCCTTAATAAACATCTGTACTATTGGCCTGTTGTAGCCAGTTCCACATTCTCGCCACTCACTGGGTAAAGACATTTATTCCTGAATTCCCTATTTGATTTCTTGGCGACTATCTTATATTGATGGCCTCCAGTCACGCTCTTCCCAACAAGTGGAAACACTACTAACTGGTTAGGTTAGCCTGAGGCCACGTCAGCCCTCTCAAGTAACGTAAAATATGCCTCAGCGCTATTTCGAAGAAGAGCAGGGGGGATTTCCCCAGCTTCCTGGTCAATCAATATCACTGAAAACATTATTTGGTCAATATCACATTGCTGTTTGTGGGAGCTTGCTTTGCGCGTATTGGCTGCCGACTTTCCTACATTATAATGGTGACTGCACTTGAAAGAAAGCATTTATTGGATATCAAGCACTTTGGGTCCTCCAGTGGTCGAGAAAGGCGCTATATAAATGCATGTCTTTCTTTTTGTTTCCTTCTTTTTTCTATCTGGGCTGTTGTTGGAAGTTCGTTTCTCAAAGCCTGACTGCAGATGTTCGATTATCTCACTGTATATCAGAGATATGGGCTGTCCAGAAAGCTGCCACTGCATTTCACTTCGGCAGTTGAAGTGGGTCAAATGTAGAATATCACAGTGGGGTAGAATCTCGGGAATAGTCATCATAGTATCATAATGCTTAGATTAGATATTGAGAAGGACAATGAGCAATACAGAATTTAAAGGAAGAATAACTGGAGGAGGGTTACTTTCAGCGAATTGAGGAGGGATCTGTGCCGGGTAAACTGGGAGGCTGAATTGTAGTGGAGCAATGGGCGGACCTTAGAGGTAAGATGTTTCGGGTACAGTCTCGGTACATTCCCAGAAGGGAGAAAGGGAGGGCGACCATAACCAGAGCTCCCTGGATGATGAAGGGGTTAGACTATGATGAAGCATATAACGGGGCATATGACAGATGTCAGCTTGATAATAAAAGCGAGAAGCAGGCTGAATATAAAAAAGCAAAGAGGAGAAGTGAAAACGGAAATAATAGAGGGAAAGTGACAGTACGAGAATAGATTGGCGCTTTACATAAAAGGGAAACCAAAGGGCACCTGTCGGCATACTAACAAAAAAAGGTATGTCATATGAACAAATCGTGCAAAAATGTTGATCTATTTGTAGAGGCAGAAGGCATTGCTGAGGTAGTAAATGAGCACTATTCATCAGTGTTTACCAAGAAGAGAACTTTGCCGAAGCTGCCATAAACACAAAGATTGTCGGGACACTGAATGAGATAAAACAAATAAAGTGGATGTCATAGAAAGGCTGGCTGTAGCTGAAGGGGATAAGTCAAATGGTCTGGTTGGGTTCCATCATAGGTTACACAGGGAAGTAAGGTAGAAATTGCGACGTTGCAGACCACAATCTTCTTATCCTCTCTAGATACATAAAATCATACAAGCATATAAAGTTACACCACGGAAGGAGGCCATTCGGTTCGTCGTTTCCGTGCGGCCGAAGAAGAGTTATCCAGCTTAATCCCACATTCCAGCTCTTTGTCCATAGCCTTGTAGGTTACAGCACTTCAAGTCTATATCCCTGTACTTTTAAAATGAAATGGGTGTTTATGCCTTTACCGGCCTTACAGGCAGTGAGTTCCAGACCCCCACCACCCTCTGGGTTAAAAGGGTTCTCCTCATCATGCCTCTAATCCTTCTACCAATTACGTCAACTCTATGCCCCCTTGTTGTTTACCTCTCTGCTGGGGAAATAAGTCCTTCCTCTCCGCTCAATCTAGCCACCTCATAAATTTGTACACCTCAATCAAGACTCCCCTCAGCCTCCTCTGTTCCAAAGAAATCAAACCCAGCCTATCTAATATTTTCTCATTGCTAAAATTCACCAGTCCTGGCAACAGCCTTGTAAATCACGTTTTCCCTGTAATGTGGTGACCAGAACTATACGCAGTACTCTAGATGTGGGCTAACTATCGTTTTGATACAGTTCATGCATAACATCCCTGCTCTTATATATAATGCTTCAGTTAATAAAGGAAAGTATCCCGAATGTCTTCTTAGCCAACCTTGTCTGCCTGTCCTGATACCTTCTGAAATCTGTGGACATACACTCCAATGTTCCCCTGTTCCCCAGCACTTCTCAGTACCCTACAATTTATTTTGCATTCCCTTGACTTGTTAGGCCGCCCCAAATACATTACTTCGCACTTCACCAATTGAATTCCAGTTGCCACTTTCTTGCCCATCTGCAGTCTACAGCTTTCTTCCTCACAATGAACCGCACGGGTATTTTTATATCATCTGCAAACGTTTTAATCTTGCCCCCTACATTGAAGGCTAACACAATGATATAAACCACAAAAAGCAAGGGAACTAGCATTGAGCCCTGCAGAACCACACTGGAAACAGACTTCCTGTCACAAAAACATCCGTCGACCATTACCATTTGATTCCTGCCACTGAGTGAATTTTGGATCAAAGTTGCCAGATACAAGGGTGATGCCAGAGGACAGGAGGATTGCAAATGTTGCATCCTTGTTCTAAAAAGGGAACAGTATGGCAATTATAAATAAGTCAGTTTAACATCGGTGGTGGTGTATGGCAGAGTGCGGGAACCCATGGGACTGGGATCTGACAGAGTTCAGGAACCCGGGGAATGAGACCTGACAGAGTGTGGGAACCCGTGGGACTGAGATCTGACAGAATGAGGGAACCCGTGGGACTGGGATATGGCAGAGTGTGGGAAATGGAGGAACTGGGATCTGGCAGAGTGCGGGAACCCGTGGGAATGGGACCTGGCAGAGTGCGGGAAACACTGGGATTAGTATCTGGCAGAGAGTGGGAATATGTGAGACTGGGATCCAGCAGAGTGCGGGAACACATGGAACTGGAAACTGGCAGAGTGTGGGAACCCATGGGATTGGAAACTGGCAGAGTGTGGGAACCTGTGGGAGTGTGATTTGGCAGAGTGCGGGATGCCATGGGACTGGGAACTGGCATAATGTGCGAATCCATGAGGCGGGGATCTGGCAGTGTGTTGGAACACATGGGACTGGGATCTGGCAGAGTGTGGGAACCCGGGAGACTGGAATCTGGCAGAGTTTAAGATCCGTGGGACTGTGATCTGGCAGAGTGCGGGAACCCGTGGTACTGGCATTTGGCAGAGTGTGGGAACCCGTGGGATAGGGATCTGGCAGAGTGCCGCAAACCCTGGGACTAGGATCTGGCAGAGTGCGGGAGCCTGTGGGACTGGGAACAGGCAGAGGATGGGAAACTGTGGGAATGGGATCTGGCGGAGTGTGAGAAAACGTACGATGGGATCTGGCAGAGCGTTGGAACCTGTGGGACTGTGATTGGCAGAGTGTGGGAATCTGTGGGACTGCGATCTGCAAAAGAGTGGGATCCCCTGGGGCTGGGATCTTCCAGAGTGTGGGAAACTGTGTGACTGGGATCTGGCATTGTGTTGGAAGCCGTGGGACTGTGACCTGGTAGAGTGTGGGATCCATTGGGACTGGGATCCGGCAGAGTGTGGGAACTCGTGAGACTGGTATCTGGCAGAGTGCATAAACTCGTGAGACTGGAATCTGGCAGAATGCGGGAACCCGTCAGATTGGGATCTGGAAGATTACGTAAACCCTGCGACTGAGACCTGGCAGAATGTGGGAACCACTCTGACTGGGATCTGACAGAGCGCAGGAAACCATTGGACTGTAAAATGGAAAAGTGCAGGAATCCATGGGACTGGTATATGGCAGAGTAAGGGAACCCATGGGACTGGGAACTGGCATAGTGCGGAATTCCGTGGGACTTGGAACTGGCAGAGTGAGTGAACCCATGGGACTGGGATTTGGCAGAGTATGGGAAAAACTGGTACTGGGATCTGACAGAATGTGGGATCCTGTGCGACGGGGATCTGGCAGAGTGCTGAAAACCCGGGGACTGAGATCTGGCAGAATGAGGGAACCTGTGGGACTAGGATCTAGCAGAGTACGGAATCCTGTGGGGCTGGAATCTTGCAGATTGTGGGAACCCGTGGGACTGGGAACAGGCAGAGAATGGGAAACTGTGGGAATGGGATCTTGCAGAATGCGGTAATCTTTGGGACTGGGATCTGCAGAGTGCGGGAATCTGTGGGACTGCGATCTGCAAGAGAGTGGGATCCCCTGGGACTGGGACCTGGCAGAGTGTGGGAAACCGTGTGACTGGGATCTGGCATTGTGTTGGCAGCCATGGGACTGGGACCTGGCAGCGTGTGGGATCCCATGGGGCTGGGATCCGGCAGAGTGCGGGAACCCATGAGACTGGGATCTGGCAGAATGCGGGGACCCGCTGGACTGGGATCAGGCAGAGTGTGGGAACCCACCGTGCTGGGAAATGGCAGAGTGTGGGAACCCGTAGGATTAGGATCCATCAGAGTTTGGGAAACCATGGGACTGGGATCAGGCAGAGTGTGGGCACCTGTGGGACTGTAATCTGGCAGAGTGCGGGTACCCGTGACACTGGGATCTGGCACAGTGCGGGAAACCTTGGGATAGGCATCTGGCGGAGAGTGGGAACATGTGGGACTGGGATCCAGCAGAGTGCGGGAACCCGTGGGACTCGGATCTGGAAGAGTGTGGGAACCCATTACACTGGGATCTTGCACAGTGCGGGAATCCCTGGGATTGGCATCTGGCGGAGAGTGGGAACACCTGGGACTGGGATCCAGCAGATTGTAGGGACCCGTGGGATTGGGGTCTGGTAGAGTGCGGGATCCCATGGGACTGGAAACTGGCAGAGTGCGGGATCACATGGAATTGGAAACTGGCAGAGTGCGGGAACACGTGGGAGTGTGATTTGGCAGAGTGCGGGATGCTGTGGGACTGGGAATTGGCATAGTCTGGGAGCACATGGTACTGCAATCTGGCAGAGTGCGGGAACACATGGGATTGGAAACTGGCAGAGTGCGGGAACCCGTGGGAGTGTGATTTGGCAGAGTGCAGGCTGCCATGGGACTGGCATCTGACATAGTCCGGGAACCCATGGTACTGCAATCTGGCAGAGTGCGGGAAACCGAGGGACTGAGATCTGGCCGAGTGCAGGAAACTGTGGGACTGGTATCTGGCAGAGTTTGGGAACCCATGGGTCTCGGATCGGGCAGATTGTGGGGACCTGTGGGACTGGGATCTGGCAGAGTGCGGCAACCCGTGACACTGGGATTTGGCACAGTGCGGGAAACCCTGGGATTAGTATGTGGCAGAGAGTGGGAACACGTGGGACTGGGATCCAGCAGAGTGCGGGAACCCGTGGGACTGGGATCTGGCAGAGTGCGGGATCACATGGGTTTGGAAATTGGCAGAGTGCCACAACCCGTGGGTGTGTGATTTGGCAGAGTGCGGGATGCTGTGGGACTGGCATCTGGCATAGTCCGGCAACCCATGGTACTGCAATCTGGCAGAGAGTGGGAACACATGGGATTGGAAACTGGCAGAGTGCGGGAACCCGTGGGTGTGTGATTTGGCAGAGTGCGGGCTGCCATGGGATTGAGATCTGGCATAGTCTGGCATCCCATGGTGCTGCAATCTGGCAGAATGCGGGAACCCGAGGGTCTGAGATCTGGCAGAATGCGAGAACATGTGGGACTGGCACCTGGCAGAGTGCGGGAACCCGTGGGACTGTGATCTGAAAGAATGTGGGTACCCGTGGGACTGGGATATGTCAGAGTGTGGGAAACCGTGGGTCTGGGAACTGGCAGAGTGCGGGATCCAGTGGGATTGGGCTCTGGCATAGTGTGGGACGCCATGGGACTGGGATCTGGCAGATTCCCGATACCAATGGGACTGGGATCTGGAAGAGCGTGGGAACCCGTGAAATTGGGATCTGGCAGAGTGCGGGAATCCATGGGATAAGAATGAGGAAGAGTACAGGACCCCATGGGAATGGGAACTGGCATAGTGCTGGAACCCGTGGTACTGGGATCTAGCAGAGCATGGGAACCCGTGAGACTGGAATCTGGCAGTGTGTGTGATTCCATGGGACTGGGATCTGGCAGAATGTGGGAACCCATGAGACTGGAATCTGGCAGCGTGCGGTAATCCCTGGTAGTGGCATCTGGCAGAGTGCGGAAATCCCTGGCACTGGGATCTGGCAGAGTGTGGCAAAACCTGGGACAGGCATCTGGCAGAGTGTGGGAGCACGTGGGAGCGGGAACTGGCAGAGGATGGGAAACCGTGGAAATGGGATCTGGCAGATTGCGGGAACAGTTGGACTCGGATCATCGGTGTTTGGGAACCCGTGGGACTGGGATCTAGCAGAATGAGGGAACACGTGGGACTGGGATCTGGCAGAGTGCAGGAACTCGTGAGACTGGGATCTGGCAGATTACGGGAAACCCTGGGACTGGGATCTGACAGAGTGGGTAATCCATGGGACTGGGATCTGGCAGTGTGCGGGAAACCCTGGGTCTGGAATCTGGCAGATTACGTAAACCCTGGGACTGTAATCTGGCAGAGTGCGGGAACTCGTGAGACTGGAATCTGGCAGAATGCGGGAACCCATGCGACTGGGATCTGGCAGATTATGTAAACCCTGGGACTGGGATCTGGCAGACTGCGGGAACCACTGTGACTGTGATCTGGCAGAGTGCGGGATCGTGTGGGGATGTATCTGGCAGAGTGCGGCAAACCCTGGGAATGAAAAGTGGCAGAGTGCGGGAACCCATGGGACTGTGAACTGAAATAGTGCGGAATCCCGTGGGACAGGGAACTGGCAGAGTGCGGGAACCCATGGGACGGGGATTTGGCAGAGTACGGGAATCAATGGGACTGGGAACTGGCAAAGAGTGTGAACCCGTGGGACTGAGTTCTGGCAGAGTGCAGGAACCCATGGGAATGGGATCTGGCAGAGTGGGTGAACCCATGGGATTGGGACATGGCGAAATGCGGGAATAAAAGGGACTAGGATCTGCAGAGCACAGGAATCCATGGGAATGGGATCAAACAGGGTGCACAAACTCTTGGGACTGGGTCCTGGCAGAGTACGGGAACCCATGGGACTGGGATCTGGCAGAGTGCAGGAAATCTTGGAACTGGGATTTGCCAGAGTGCGGGATCCCATGGGAATCGGTTCTGGAAGAGTGCGGGAACACATGGGCCTGCGATCTGGCAAAGTACGGGAACACATGGGGCTGGTGTCTGGCAGAGTGCGGGAACCCATGGGCTTGGGAACTGGCAGAGTGTGGGAACCCATGGGATTGGGATCTGGCAGAGTCTGGGATTCCAAGGGACTCGGATCTGGCAGAGTGTGGGATCCTGTGGGACTGGGATCTAGCATAATGAGGGAACACGTGGGACTGGGATCTGGCAGAGTGCAGGAACTCGTGATACTGGGATCTGGCAGATTATGGGAAACACTGGGACTGGGATCTGACAGAGTGGGTAACCCATGGGACTGGGATCTGGCAGTTTGCGGGAAATCCTGGGACTGGAATCTGGCAGAATATGTAAACCCTGGGACTGTAATCTGGCAGAGTGCAGGAACTCGTGAGACTGGAATCTGGCAGAATGCGGGAACCCGTGCGACTGGGATCTGGCAGATTATATAAAGCCTGGGACTGGAATGTGGCAGAGTGCGGGAACCACTGTGACTGTGATCTGGCAGAGTGCGGGATCCTGTGGGGCTGTAGCTGGCAGAGTGCGGGAAACACTGGGACTGTAAAATGGCAGAGTGCGGGAACCCGTGGGACTGGGAACTGACATTGTGCGGAATCCCGTGGGACTGGGAACTGGCAGAGTACGGGAACCCATGGGAATGGGATTTGGCAGAGTACAGGAAAAATTGATACTGAGATCTGACAGAGTGTGGGAACCTGTGGGACAGGGATCTGGAAGAGTGCGGGAATCAATGGAACTGGGAACTGGCAGAGTGTGTGAACCCGTGGGACTGAGTTCTGGCAGTGTGCAGGAACCCATGGGAATGCGATCTGGCAGAGTGGGGGAACCCGTGGGATTTGGACCTGGCGGAATGTGAGAATAAAAGGGACTGGGATCTGGCAGAGCACAGGAATCCATTGGACTGGGATCCAGCATAGTGCACAAACTCGTGGGACTTGGACCTGGCAGAGTACGGGAACCCATGGGACTGGGATTTGGCAGAGTGGGGGAACCCCTGGGATTGGGATACGGCAGAGTGCGGAAACACGTAGGACTGTGGTCTGACAGAGCATGGGAAGCCATGTGACCGGGATCTGGCAGAGTGTGGGAACCCGTGGGACTGGGATCTGGCAGAGTGCGGGATCCTGTGACACTGTAATCTGGCAGAGTGTGGGATCCCATCACACTGCGATCTGGAAGAGTGTGGGATCCCAAGGGACTGGGTGTTGGCGGAATGTGGGAACCCTTGGGACTGGGATATGGCAGGTTGTGGAATCACGTGGGATTGGGTTCGGACAGAGCATGGGAACCCCTGTGACTGGGAACTGGCAAAGTGTGGGAATCCATGGGACTGAGATTTGGCAGAGTACCGGAATAACCAGGACTGGGATCTGGCAGAGTGCAGGAATCCATGGGAATGGGATCCGGCAGTGTGCGCGAGCTCGTGGGACTCAGGCCTGGCAGCGTGTGGGAACCCGTGGGACTGTAAACTCGGAGAGTGCGGGAAACTGTGGTACTGGGATCTGTCAGAGGGCAGGATCCCGTGGGACTGGGATCTGGCAGAGTGGGGGAACCCCTGAGATTGGGATATGGCAGAGTGTGGAAACACATGGGACTGGGCTCTGACAGAGCATGTGAACACATGTGACCAGGACCAGGCAGAGTGTGGGAAGCCGTGGGAATGGGATCTGGCAGAGTGCGGGATCCTATGACACTGTAATCTGGCAGAGTGCGGGACCCCATTACACTGCGATCTGGAAGAGTGTGGCATCCCGTGGGACTGGGTCCTGGCAGAGTGCAGGAACATGTGAGACTGGGATCTGGCAGAGTGCGGAATTCCATGGGACTGGAAACTGGCAGAGTGTGGGAACCCCTGGGACTGGGATTTGGCAGAGTGTGGGAACCCATGGGAATGAGAACTGGCAGAGTGCAGGAAACCATGGAACTGGGATTTGCCATAGTGCGGGATCCCTTGGGAATCGGTTCTGGAAGAGTGTGGGAACACATGGGCCTGGGATCTGGCAGAGTACGGGAGCACATGGGGCTGGTGTCTGGCAGAGTGCGGGAAAACTTGGGACTGGAATCTGGCAGAGGGAGGGAATCTGTTGGACTGGGAGCTGGCATAGTGCGGAAATCCATGGGACTATAAACTGGCAGATTGTGGGAACCCGTGGGTTTGGATTCTCACAAGTGTGGGAACCCGTGGGGCTGGGATATGGCTGAAGGTGGGAAACCATGAGAATGGGATCTAGCAGAGTGCGGGAACCTGTGGGACTGGGAACTCGCAGTGTGTTCAAAAGCGTGGGACTGGGATCTGGCAGAGTGTGGGAACACTAAAGACTGGGATCTGCCACAGTGCGAGAATCTGATAGAAGGGCATCTGGCAGAGTATGGAAAACCCTGGGACTGGGATCTGACAGAGTGTGGGAACCCATGGGACTGGGATCTGGCAGAGTGCGGGAACCCATGGGACTGGGATCCGACAGAGTGCGAGAAAAGCTGGGACTTGGATCTGACAGAGTGCGTGAACCCATGGGTCTGGTATCTGGCAGAGTGCGGGAACCCATGGGACTGGGAACTGGCATGGTGTGGGAACCTTTGGGACAGGAATCTGGCAGAGTGCGGTAACCCTTGAGACTGGGAACTGGCAGAGTGTGGGAACCAGTGTGGCTGGGATCTGGCAGAGTGTGGGAAACCTTGGGACTGGGATCTGGCAGAGTGCGCTAACCCGTGGGACTGGGAAATGGCAGAGTGCGGGAACCAATGGGACTGGGAACGAGCATGGTGTGGGAACCCGTGGGACAGGAATCTGGCAGAGTGCGGGAGCCCATGAGACTGGGATCTGGCAGAGTGTGGGAACCAGTGGGGCTGGGATCTGGCAGAGTGTGGGACCCCATGGGACTAGGATCTGGCAGAGTACGCTATCCCGTGGGACTGGGAAATGGCTGTGTGCTGGAACAATTCAGACTGGGATCTAGCAGAGTATGGGAACCCTTGGGACTGGGAAATGTCAGTGTGTTGGAATCCATCAGACTGGGATCTGGCAGAGTGGGAGAAATCAAGATAGGGGGATCTGGCAATGCCCGGGAACACGTGGTACTGGGACCTGGCATTGTTCGGGAACCCACGGGACTGGGATCTGGCAGAGTGTGGGAACCACTTGGACTGGGATCTGGCAGAATGAGGAAATACGTGATACTGGGATCTGGCAGAGTGCGGGAACCCTGAGGCTCGGATTTGGCAGAGTGTGGAAAACGTTGGAATGGAATCTGGCAGAGTGCGGGAAAACGTTACAATGTGAACAGGCAGAGTGCAGAAAACCATGGGACTGGGATCTGGCAGAGTACGGGAAACCCGGGGACTTGGATCTGACAGAGTGCAGAAACCCGTGGGAATGGGATCTGGCAGAGTGCAGGAACCTGTGGGACTGGGATCTGCAGAGTGAGGGAACCCATGGGACTCGGATCTGGCACAGTGTGGGAACCCGTGGGACTGGGATCAGGCAGTGTGCAGGAATTCGTGGGACTGGGATCTGGCAGAGTGCGGAAAGCTATGGGACTGGGATCTGGCCGTGTGTGGGTTCACGTGGGTCTGGGACCTGGCAGAGCATGGGAACACGTGCGATTGCGATCTGGCAGAGTGCAGGATCCTGTGACACTGGAATCTGGCAGAATGCGGCAACACATGGCACTGAGAACTCGTAGAGTGCGGGATCTCGTGGGACTGGGATCTGGCAGAGTGTGGGAACAAGTGAGGTTTGGACCTGGCAGTGAGCAGAAATCCATCGGACTGGAAACTGGCAGCTTGTGGGACTCGGATTTGGCAGAGTGCGGGAACCCATGGGACTGGGAACTGGCAGAATTCGGGAATCCATGTGACTGTAAATTGGCAGAGTGCGGGAAACTGTGGAATTGGGATTTGGCAGAGTGCAGGTTCCCTTGGGACTTAGTTCTGGCAGAGTGTGGGAAACCGTGGGGCTGCAATCTGGCGGAGTGCGGTAATCCCGAGGGACTGAGAACTGGCAGGGTGCGGAAACCCGTGGGGCTGGGATATGGCAGGATGCGGGAACAGGTGGGAATTGGGACTGGCAGAGTGCGGGTACCCATGGGACTGGTAACTGGCAGAATGTGGCACACTGTGGGATTTGGATCTGGCAGAGTGTGGGAATGCAAGGGACTCGGATCTGGCAGAGTGCGGGAAATCTTGGAACTGGAATCCGGCAGAGAGTCAGAATTCATGGGACTGGGATCTGTCAGATTGTGGTAAACCGTGGGACTGGGATCTGTTAGAGTGCGCGAACTCTTGGGACTTGGACCTGGCAGTGTGATGGGAACTCATGGGACAGGGACATGGCAGTGTGTTGGAACCCGTGCGACTGTAAACTGGCAGAGTACGACAAACCATGGGACAGGGATCTGGCAGAGTGTGGGAACCCGAGGGTCTGGGATCTGGCAGTGTGCGGGAACCCGAGCGATTGTGATCTGGCATAGTGTGGGAAACAGTGGGATTGGTATCTGGTGGAGAGTGGGAATCCATGGGACTGGGATCCGTCACAGTTTGGGAACCCATGGAACTGGGATTTGGTGGAATGTGGGAACACGTGGGACTGAGATCTGGCAGAGTGTGTGAACCCATGGGAATGGGATCTGGCAGAGTGCGGGAACCCGTGGGAAAATGATTTGGCAGAGTGCGGGAACCCATGGGTCTGGGATCTAGCAGAATGCGTGAACTCTTGGGACTGGGACCAGGCAGCGTGTGGGATCCTGTGGCTCTGTAAACTGGCAGAGTGCGGGAAACTGTGGGACTGGGATCTGGCAGAGTGTGGGAACGCATGGGGCTGGGAAATGTCAGGGTGTTGGAACCCGTGGGAATAGGATCTGGCAGAGTGCGGGATCCCATGGGATTGCTATCGGGCGGAAAGTTGGAATCGTGGGGCTGAGATCCGGCATAGTGCGGGATAACGCAAACTGGAATCGTTCAGAATTTGGGCTCCCAAATAACTGGGTTCAGCGTAAAGTGGGAACCCATGGGACTGGGATCTTGGAAAGTGAGGGAATCCATCAGACTGAAAACTGGCAGAGTGCGGGAAATCGTGGAATTGGGATTTGGCAGAGTGCGGCATCCCATGGGACTGGGTTCCGGCAGAGTGTGGGAACCCGTGGGATTAGAATCTGGTGGAGTGCAGTAACCCGAAGGACTGAGATCTGGCAGAGTGCAGGAACCCATGGGACTGGGATCCATCAGAATTTGAGAACCCATAGCACTGGAGACTGGTAGAGTGTGGGAATCCATCGGACTGAAAACTGGCAGAGTTTGAGAAACCGTGGGAAAGAGACCGGGCAGAGTACGGGAACCCATGGGACTGGAACTGACATAGTGTGGGAACCCATGATACTGGGAACTGGCGGAGTGTGGGAACCCGTTGAACTGAGATCTGGCAGAGTGCGGGGACCCATGGGGCGGGGATCTGGCTGGGCACGGAAATCTGTGGGACTGGGATCTGGCAGAGTACGGGTAAATGTGGGAAAGTGAACTGTCAGAGTGCGCTTTCCCGTGGGAAAATAAATTGGCAGAGTGTAGGAAACTGTGGGACTGGGATCTGGCACAGTATGGGGACCCTTGGGCCTGGGAATTGGCATAGTGTGGGGACCCGTGCTACTGGCATATGGCAGTGTGTTGGAAATCGTGGGACTGAGATCCGGCAGAGTGCGGGAACACTTGGACTGGGAACCGTCAGAATTTGAGACCCTAAGGAACTGAGATTTGGCATAAAGTGGGAACCCATGGGGCTGGGAACTGGTGGAGTGTGGGAATCCTTCAGACTGAAAACTGGCAGAGTGCAGGAAACCGTGGAACTGTGATTTGGCAGAGTGCGGCGTCCCGAGGTACTGAGATCTGGCAGAGTGCGGGAACCCCTGGGACTGGATCTGGCAGAGAGCGGGAACCTGTGGGACTGGGATCTGGCAAAATGTGGGAACCCATGGGACTGGGATCTGGCAGAGTGTGGGAAACCATGGGACTGGGATCCATCAGAGTTTGGGAACCCGTGGCACTGGGATTTGGTAGAATGTGGGAACACGTGGGATGGGATTTGGCAGAGTGTCTGAACCCATGGGAATGGGATCTGGCAGAGTGCGGGAACACTTGGGACTAGAATCTGGAAGAGTGCAGGAACCCATGGGACTGGGATCTGGCAGAATGCGGGAACATTTGGGACTGGGATCTGGCAGAGAGCAGGAACCAGTGGGCCTGGGATCTGGCAGAGTACGGGAAAACATGGGAGTGGGAACTGGAATAGTGTGAGAACCCGTGATACTGGAAATTAGCAGAGTGTGGGAACACATTGGACTAGAATCTGGCAGAGTGCGGGAACCCGTGGGACTGGGAGCTGCAGAGTGTGGGAACCCATGGGACTTGGAGCTGGCAGTGTGTTGGAAACTGTGGGACTGTAAACTGGCAGAGTGCGGGAACCCGAGGCACAGGGATCTGGCAGAGTGCGGCAAACCATGAGACTGGGACCTGGCAGAGTGCGGGAACCCGTGGGACTGGAATGTTACAGAGAATGGGAAACCGTGGGAATGGGATCTGGCAGAGTGCGGGAACCCATGGGACTGTAATCTCGCAGAGTACGGGAACCCGTGTGACTGGGATCTGTCAGAGTGCATAAACTCATGGGACTGGCAGCTGGCAGCGTGTGGGAACCCGTGGGAATGTAAACTGGCAGAGTGCTGGAAATCATGGGACTGGGATCTGGCAGAGTGTAGGAACCCGTGAGACTGGGAACTGGCAGATTGTGGGAACCCGTGAGACTGGGAACTGGCAGTGTGCAACACACCATGAGACTGGGAACTGGCAGAGTGCGGAAACCTGTGGTACTGAAATCTGACAAGGGATGGGAAACTGTGGGAATGAGATCTGGCAGAGTAGGGAAACCCCTGGGAATAGGATCAGGCAGAGTGCGGGAACCTGTTAGACTGGGATCTGCCAGAGTGCACGACCACATGGGACTGGGACCTGGCAACGTGTGGGAACCCGTGGGAATGTAAACTGGTAGAGTGCTGGAAATCGTGGGACTGGGATCTGGCAGAGTATGGGAACCCGTAAGACTGGAAACTGGCAGAGTGTGGAAAGCTGTGGGACTGGAATCTGACAGAGGATGGGAAACCGTGTGAATGGGATCTGGCCGAGTGTGGGAACCCGTGGGTCAAGTGTCTGCCATAGTGCGGGAACCCAAGGGAATGCGATCTAACACAGTGCGTGAACTCGTGGGACTGGGGCCTGGCAGCATGTGGGAAACCGTGGGACTGGGATCTGGCAGATTACAGGTAACTGTGGGAATGTGATCTGGCAGAGTGCGCTATCCCATGGGACTGTAAACTGTCAGGGTGCGGGAAACCGCGGGACTGGGACCTGCCAGAGTATGGGTAACCGTGGGCCTGGGAACTGGCATGTAGTGTGGGAACCCATGGGACTGGGATCTGGCAGAGTACGGGGGCCTGTGGGCCTGGGAACTGGCATAGTTTGGAAACCGGTGGTACTGGCATATGGCAATGTGCTGGAAATCGTGGGACTGAGATCCGGCAGAGTGCGGGAAGCCTTGGACTGGGAGCCGTCAGAATTTGAGATCCTAAGGTACTGGGATTTGGCATAAGGTGGGATCCCATGGGATTGGGAACTTGTAGAGTGCGGGAATCCATGAGACTGAAATATGGCAGAGTGCGGGAAACCTTGGAACTGTGATTTGGCAGAGAGCGGCATCCCGTGGGGTTGGGTTCTGGCAGAGTGCGGGAACCCGTGGGACTGGGGTCTGGCAGAGTGAGGGGACCCGAGGGACTGGGAACTGGCCGAGTGTGGGAACCCATGGGATTGGAATCTGGCAGAGTGTGGGAACCCGTGGGACAGGGATAAGGCAGAGTGCGGGAACCCATGTGGATGGGGATTTGGCTGGGTACGGGAACCCGTGGGACTGGGAACTGACAGAGTGCACTGGGATCTGGCCGTGTGCGGCAAACAATGGGACTGGATCTGGCAGAGAGCGGGAACCTGTGGGACTGGGATCTGGCAGAGTGCGGTAACCCGTGGGATTGGGATCTGACAGAGTTTGGGAACCCGTGGAATTGGGATTTGGTGGAATGTGGGAACACGTGTGACTGGGATCTGGCAGAGTGTGTGACCTCAAGGGAATGGGTCTGGCAGAGTGTGGGAACCCGTGAGACATGAATCTGGCAGAGAGCGTGAACTCATGGGACTGTGACCTGGCAGCATGTGGGATCCCATGAGACTGTAAACTGGCAGTTTGCATGTAACCGTGGGACTGGGATCTGGCAGAAGGCAGGAACCTGTGGGACTATGATCTGGCAGAGGGCTGGAACCCGTGGGACTGGGATCTGGCAGAGTACGGAAAACCATGGGAGTGGGAACTGGAATAGTGTGGGAACCCCTGATACTGGGAACTGGCAGAGTGTGGGATCCCGTGGGGCTGGATCTGGCAGAGAGCAGGAACTTGTGGGACTGGGAACTGGCAGAGTGTGGGAACCCATGGGACTGGCTCCAGCAGAGAGCGGTAACCCGGGGGGCTGGGATCTGGCAGAGTGCTTCAATAAATGGGAATAGAATCTGGCTGATTGCAGATACCCGTGGGATTGGGCTCTGACAAAGGATCGGAAAACGTGGAAGTGGGATCTGGCAGAGTGTGGGAATGTAAGGGACTGGGATCTGGCAGAGTGCGGGAACCCGTGGAACTCGGATCCGACAGAGTGCGGGAACCCATGGGACGGGGACCTGGCAGAGTTCCGTAAACTGTGGGAGTGGGAACTGGAATAGTGTGGGAACCCGTGATACTGGGAACTGGCAGAGTGTGGGAACCCATTGGACTGAGACCTGGCAGAGTGTGGGAAACCGTGGGACTGAGAACATGGCATAGTGTGAGAAACCGTGAGACTGATAACTGGCAGAGTGTGGGAATCCATGGGAGTGGGAGCTACAGTGTGCTGGAACACGTGGGACTGTAAACTGGCAGAGTGCGGCAAACCATGAGACTGGGAGCTGGCAGAGTGCAGAAACCAGTGGGACTAGGATCTGACCGAGGATGGGAATCCATGGGAATGGGATCTAGCATAGTGTAGGAATCCATGGGAATGTGATCCGGCAGAGTGCGCGAACTCATGGGAATAGAATGTGGAAGAGTCCACGAACCCATGGGACTGGAAGTTGGCAGAGTGCAGGAAACCATGGGACTGGGATCTGGCAGAGTACGGGAATGCATGGGACTGGGAACTGGCAGAGTGTGGGAAACCGTGGTACTGGGATATGGCAGTGTGTTGGAACCCGTGGGAATGGTATCAGGCAGAGATTGGGAATCATGGGACTGAGATCCAGCAGAGTGCGGGAACCCGTGGGCTGGGATCCATCAGAATTTGGGATCCCAAGGAATTGGGATTTGGTGTAAAGTGGGAACACATTGGACTAGGAACTGGTAGAGTGCGGGAATCCATCGGACTGAAAACTGGTAGAGTGCAGGAAACTGTGGATCTGTGATTTGGCAGAGTGCGGCATCCCATGGGACTGGGTTCTTGCAGAGTGTGGTAAACCGTGTCACTGCAATCTGGCGGAGTGTGGTAACCTGAGGGACTGAGATCTGGCAGAGTGTGGGATCCCGTGGGACTGGGGTCTGGCAGAGTGCTGGAAATCGTGGGACTGGGATCTGGCAGAGTGCGGGGACCCATGTGACTGGGATCTGGCACAGAGCGGGACTCCATGGGACTGGGATCTAGCAGAGTGTGTGAACCCGTGGGACTGCAAACTGGCATAGTGTGGGAACCCGTTCGACTGGGATCTGGAAGAGTACGGGAACCCGTGGGATTGGGAAAATGGCATAGTGTGGGAAACAGTGAGACTGATAACTGGCAGAGTGTGGGAACCCGTGGAACTGAGATCTGGCAGAGTGTGGGAACCTATGGGACTGGGACCTGGCAGTGAGTTGCAACCCGTGGGACTGTAAACTGTCAGAGTGTGGGAACCCGTGAGACTGGGAACTGGCAGAGTGTGGGACCCCGAGGGGCTGGGATCTGACAGGGTGCTGCAAACCATGGGACTGGGATCTGGTAGAGTGTGGAAACCAGTGGGACTGCGATCTGACAGAGGATGGGAAACCATGGGAATGGGATCTGGCAGAGTGTAGGAACCCGTGGGATTGGGATCTGGCAGAGTGTGGGAACCCGTGGGACTGGGATCTGGCAGAGTGCGGGATCCCGTGGGACTGGGATCCGGCAGGTTGCGGGAACCCGTGGGATAGGGATCTGGCAGAGGATGGGAAACCGTGGGAATGGGATCTGGCAGAGTGTGGGAACAGGAGGGAATGGTATCTGGCAGGGTGTGGGAAACTGTGGGACTGTGATCTGTTGGAGTTTAGGAACACATGGAACTGGGATTTGGCGGAATGTGGGAACCCGAGGCACTGGGAGTTCGCAGAGTGTGTGAAACCATGGGAATGGGATCTGGCAGAGTGTCTGAACCCATGGGAATTGGATCTGGTAGTGTGCGGGAACCCATGGGAATAGGATCTGGCAGAGTGCGGGAACCCGTGGGACTGGTATCTGACAGAGTGCGCGAACTCGTGGGACTGGGACCTGGCAGCATGTGGGAACCCGTGGGACTGTAAACTGGCAGGTGTTTGAAACCGTGGGGCTGGGATCTGGCAGAGTATGGGGACCCGTGGACCTGGAAACTGGCATTGTGTGGGAATGCGTGGGACTGATATCCGGCAGAGTGCGGGAACCCACGGACTGGGATCCATCAGAATTTGGGATCCCCAGGAATTGGGATTTGGCATAAAGAGGGAACCCATGGGACTGGAAACTGGAAGAGTGCAGGAAACCATGTAACTGTGATTTGGCAGAGTGCGGCATCCGTGGGTCTAGTTTCTGGCAGAGTGTGGGAAAGCGTGGTACTGCAATGTGGTGAAGTGCGGTTACCCGAGGGACTGAGTTCTGGCAGAGTACAGGAACCCATGGGACTGGGATCTGGCAGAGTGCAGGAACCCATGGGACTGGGGTCTGGCACATTGTTGGAATTCGTGGGACTGGGATCTGGCAGAGTGTGGGAAACCATGGGACTGGGATCAGGCAGAGTGCGAGAAACCGTGGGACTGGTACCTGGCCACATGTGGGATCCTGTGGGACTGCGAACTGGCAGGGTGCGAGAAACCGTGGGACAGGGATCTGGCAGAGTGCGGGAACACGTGGTACTGGGAACTGGCATAGTGTAGGTAGCCATGATACTGGGATCTGGAAAAGTGCGTGAACCCATGGAATTGGTATCGGGTTGCGAGTTGGAATCATGGGACTGATATCCGGCAGAGTGCAGGAACCCACGGACTGGGATCAGACAGAATTTGGGATCCCAAGGAACTGGGATTTGGTGTACTCTTTTGGTGAGTACGTTAACAAATTTGACTGGGAACTGGCAGAGTGCGGGAATCCATCAGACTGAAAACTGGCAGCGTGCAGGAAACAGTGAAACTGTGATTTGACAGAGTGCGGCATCCCGTGGGACTGGGTTCTGGCAGAGTGTGGGAAAGCGTGGTACTGCAAAGTGGTGAAGTGCGGTAACTTGATGGTCTGAGATCTGGCAGAGTGTGGGATCCCGTGGGATTGGATTCTGGCAGAGTGTGGGAACCCAGGAGACTTGGATCTAGCAGATGGTGGGAACCTGAGGGACTGGGATCTGGCAAAGTGCAGCAAACCCAGGGACTGGGATCTGGCATTGTGCGGGATCACCTGAGACTGGTATTTGGCAGAGGATGGCAAACGGTGGGAATGGAATCTGGCACAGTGTGGGAACCCGTGGGATTGGTATCTGGCGGAGAGTGGGAACCCGTGGGACAGTGATCCAGCCGAGTGCGGGAACCCACGGACTGGTATCCATCAGAGTTTATGAACCCATGGAACTGGGATTTGGTGGAATGTGGGAACCCGTGGGACATCATCCGGCAGAGTGCAGGAACCCATGGGACTGAGATCTGTCAGAGCGTGGGAACCCGTTGGACTGCGATATAGAAGCATGTGGGATCCCGTGGGACTGGTAACTGCCAGAGTGCTGGAAACCATGTGAGTGAAATCTAGCAGAGCCCGGGAACCGTGGGACAGGTATTTGGCAGTATGCAGGAACTCTTTGGGCTGGGACTTGGCAGCATGTGGGAACCCGTGAGAGTGCCATCTGGCAGTGTGCTGGAAGCTGTGACTCTGGAATCTAGCAGATTGGAGGAACCCATGGGACTACGATCTGGAAGACTGCGGGACCCTGTGGGACTAGCATCTGTCAGAGTGCGGGAACCCATGGTACTGGAATATGGCAGTGTTTTGGAACCCATGGTAATTGAATCTGGCAGAGTGCGGGAACACATGCGACGGGGATCCGGCAGAGTGTGGCAACCAGAGGAGCTGTGATCTGGCAGAGTGCGGCAAACCATAGGACTGGCATCTGCAAGAGTGCGGTATCACCTGAGACTGAGATCTGGCAGAGGATGGGAAATGATGGGCATGGAATGTGGCAGAGTGTGGGAACCCATGGAACTGGGATTTGGCAGAATGGGGGAACCCGTGCACTAGGATTTCGCAGAGTGAGTGAACCCATGGGAATGGTATCTGGCAGTGTGCGGGAACCCGTGGGAATAGGATCTGGTGGAATACAGGGACCCGTTGGCTTGGGAACTGGCATAGTGTGGGAACTATGGTACTGGGATATGGCATTGTGTTGGAACCCGTGGGATTGGGATCTGGCAGAGTGCGGGATCCCGTGGGATTGGTATCTGGCGACAAATGGGAATTGTGGGACTGGGAAATTGCAGAAAGCGGGAACCCGTTGGACTGGAATCTGGCAGTGTGTTGGACGCCTTAGGACTGGGATCTGGCAGCGTGTGGGATCCAGTGGGACTGGGATCTGGCAAAGTGTGTGAAACCATGAGACTGGGATCTGGCAGAGGGTGGGAACCCGAGGGACAGGGATCTGCCATAATGCCGCAAACCCTGTGTCTGGGAACTGGTAGATTGCATTACCCCTGGGATTGGTATCTGGCAGAGGAAGTGAAGCGGTGGGAATGGGATCTGGCAGGGTGTGGGAACCCGTGGGATATATATTTTGTGGAGAATGGGAACCCGCGGACTGGGATCCAGCAGAGTTTGTGAACCCGTGGAACTGGGATTTGGTGGAATGTTGGATCCTGTGGCACATCTTCTGGCAGAGTGCGGGAATCCATGGGCTTGGGATCTGGCAGAGCGTGGTAACCCTTGGGACTGCGATCTAGAAGAGTGCAAGATCCCGTGGGACTGGGAATTGGTAGAGTGCGGGAACACATGCGACTGGGACCTGGCAGCGTGTGGGAACCTGAGGGACTGTAAACTGGCAGAGTGCGAGAAACCGTGGGACTGGGATTTGGCAGAGCACAGGAACCCGTGGGACTGGGAACCGACATAGTCTGAGCAGCTGTGGTACTGGGAACGGGCAGAGTGTGGGAACCCGTTGGACTGGGATCTGGCAGAGTGCAGGAATCCATGGGATTGGTACCTTGTGGAGAATAGGATCCCAAGGGACAGGGATCCGGCCGAGTGCGGGAACCCTCGGATTGGTATCCGTCATAGTTTCTGAACCCGTGATACTGGGATATGGTGAAATGTTGGAACCCGTGGGACATCATCTGGCAGAGCATGGGAACCTGTGGGAGTGCGATTTAGAAGAGTGTGCGATTACATGGGACAGGGACCTGGCAGCGTGCGGGAAGCCGAGGGACTGTAAACTGGCTGAGTGCGAGAAACCATGGGAAAGGTATCTGGCAGACTACGGGAACCAGTGGGAGTGGGAACTGTCATTGACTGGGTACCCGTGTTACTGGGAACTGGCAGAGTGTGGGAACCCGTGCGACTGGGATCTGGCAGAGTGCAATACCCGTGATACTGGGATCTAGCAGACTGCGGGAACCCGTTGGACTGGGATCTGCCAGTGTGTTGGAACCCGAGGGACTGGGATCTAGCAGACTGCGGGAACCTGTGAGAATGGAATCTGGCAGGGTGCGGTAATCCGAGGGACTGAGATCTGGCAGAGTGCAGGATCCCGTAGACTGGGATTTGATCCGAGAGTGGTAAACCATGCGACTCGGATCTGGCAGGTGTGGAAATTCGCGGGACTGGGAACTGGCAGGGAATGGTAACCCGTGGGACTGGGATCTGGCTGAGTGTGAGAAACAGTGGGACAGTGATCCGTCAGAGTGCGGGATCCCGTGGGACTGGGAACTGGCAGAGTGCGGGAACCCATTGGACTGGGATCTGGCAGAGTGTGGGAAACCATGAGACGGGGATCTGGCAGAGTATGGGAACCTGTAGGACTGGGATATGGCTGAGAGTGGGAACCCATGGGATTGGAATCTGCCAGAGAGTGGGAACCTGTGGGACTGGGATTTAGAAGATTGCGGGATCCCGTGGGACTAGGAACTGGCAGAGTGTCGGGACCTGTGGGACTGTGGTTTGGCAGAGTGCGGAAACCTATACGACTAGGATCTGGCAGAGTGGGCGAACTCATTGGGCTGGGGCCTGGCAGTGTGTAGGAATCCATGGGATTGGTATCTGGTGGAGTGTGGGAACCCATGGGAAGCGATCTGGCAGAGTGCACAAACTCGTGGGACTGGGACCTGGTAGCGAGTGATTCCCATGGGAGTGTAAACTGGCAGGGTGCGAGAAACCGTGAGACAGGGAGCTGGCATAGTGTGGGAACCCGTGATACTGGGAACTGGCCTAGTGTGGGAACCCATGATACTGGGATTTGGCAAAGTGCAGGAACCTGTTAGACTGGATGCTTGCAGAGTGTGGGAACCCAAGGGACAGGGGATCTGGCAGAGTGCGGGAACCCGTTAGACTGGAATCTGGCAGAGTGAGGGAACCCGAGGGACTGGGATCTGGCAGAATGCGGAAAACACTGAGACTGGATCTGGCAGAGTTTGGGATCCTGTGGGACTGTGATCTGGCAGAGTGTGGGAACATATTGGACTGAGATCTGGCAGAGTGCGGGATCCCATGGGACTGGGATCTGACAGAGTGCAGAAAAACCTGGGACTGGAACCTGGCAGAGTGTGGGATCCTTTGGGACTGTGATCTGCCAGAGTGCGGGAACCTGTGCGATTGGGATCCAGCAGAGGTGGGAAACTATGGGATTGGTATCTGGCGGACAGTGGGAACCCGTGGAACAGGGCGGTGGCTGAGTGCGGGAACCCTCGGACTTGGATCCGACAGCGTTTGGGGATCCTTGGAACAGGGATTTGGTGGAATGTGGGAACCCGTGGGACTGGGATCTGGCAGAGATTGGGAACCCGTGGGACTGCAATATAGATGAGTGCCGGATCAGCCTAGTGAATCTTCGCTGTACTGCTTCCATGGCAAGAACGTCCTTCCTCAGGTAGGGCGACCAAAACTGCACACAACACTCAAGGTGCGGTCTCAACAAGGCCCTGTACAGCTGTAGCAAGACATTCTTGTTCCTGTACTCGAACCCTCTTGCTACGAAGGCCAACATACCATTTGCCTTCTTAACCGCCTGCTGCACCTGCATACCTTCAGTGACTGGTGCACAAGAGCACCCACATCTCTTTGCACTTCCCCTTCTTCCAACCTATTGCCATTCAAATAATAATCTGCCTTCCTGTTTTTGCCGCCAAAGTGGATAACCTCACATTTATCCACATTATAGTACATTTGCCATGTTTCTGCCCAATCACCCAATCTGTCCAAATCGTACTGGAGTTTCTCGACATCCTCCTCACAGCTTACCCTCCCACCCAGCTTTGTGTCGTCTGCAAATTTGGAGATATAACATCCAATTCCCTCGTCCAGATCATTAATATATATTGTAAAAAGCTGGGGTCCTAGGACCGATCCTTGCGGTACCCCACTAGTCACTGCCTGCCACTCGGAAAACGACCCGTTTAGTCCAACTCTCTGCCTTCTGTCCGCCAACCAGTTCTCTATCCAAGTCAATACCTTGCCCCCAATCCCATGTGCCTTAATTTTGCACGCTAATCTCTTATTTGGGACCTTATTGAAAGCCTTCTGAAAGTCCAAATATACCACATCCACTGGTTTTCCCTTAACTATTTTACCAGTTACATACTCAATAAATTCCAGTAGTTTAGTCAAGCATGATTTACCTTTTGAAAATCCATGTTGACTTTGTCCGAACCTGTCACTGCTCACCAAGTTCTCTGCTATTACATATTTTATAATAGATTCTAGCATTTTCCCCACACCGATGTCAGGCTTACTGGTCTATAATTCCCCGCTTTTTCTCTACCACCTTTTTTGAATAGTGGGGTAACATTAGCTACCCTCCAATCCATGGGTACTGTTCCAGAGTCTTTCGAGTTCTGGAAGATGACCAGCAATGCATCCACTATTTCTAGGGCCACTTCGTTATGTACCCTGGGATGTAGATTATCAGGCCCTGGGGATTTATCGGCCTTCAGTCCCATCAATTTTCCCAACACCATTTCCCGACAAATACTGATTTCTTTCAGTTCCACCCTTTCATCAGGCCATATGTTCCCCGGCATCTCTGGGAGGTTATTTGTGTCCTCCTTTGTGAAGACAGAACCAAAGTAGGAATTTAGTTGGTCTACCATTACTTTGTTTCCCATAATAAATTCCCCTGATTCTGACTGCAAGGGACCTACGCTTGACTTCACCAATATTTTTCTCTTCACATATCTATAAAAGCTTTTACAGTCAGTTTTTATGTCCCTTGCTAGCTTACTCTCATATTCTATTTTCCCTTTCTTAATTAATCCCTTTGTCCTCCTTTGTCAAATACCAAACTGCTCCCAATCCTCAGGATTATTGCTTTTTCTGGCCAATTTATATGTCGTCTCCTTGAATCTTATGCTATCCCTAATTTCCCTTGTTAGCCACGGTTGAGTCACCTTTTTTGTGTTATTTTTATGCCAAAATGGGATGAACAAATTCTGTAGCTCATCCATTCGGTCTTTGAATGTTTGCCATTGCCTATCCACCGTCAACCCTTTGAGAGCCATTCCCCAATCAATCCTACCCAACACGCTCCTCAGACCCTCGTAGTTTCCTTTATTTAAATTAAGGACCCTAGTCTCTGGGAGCGATTGTGTCGATTGGGCTTATACTCACTGGAGTTTAGAAGATTGAGAGGGGATCTCATCGAAATCTATAAAATTCTGTCAGGCCTGGACAGACTAGATGCAGGAAGGATGTTTATGATGGCCGGGGAATCCAGAACCAGGTGTCATAGTCTAAGGATAAGGGGTAAGCCATTTAGGACTGAAATGAGGAGGAATTTCTTCACCCAGAGAGTGGTGAACCTGTTGAATTCTCTGCACAGAGGGCGGTGGAGGCCAGTTCATTAAATATATTCAAAAAGGAGTTGCATATATTTCTTAAGGCTAAAGGGATCAAGGGATATGGGTAGAAGGCAGGGACAGGGTACTGAATTTGAATGATCAGCCATGATCTCATTGAATGGCGGAGCAGGCTCGATGGGCCGAATGGCCTAATCCTGCTCCAATCTTCTATGTTTCCATGTTTCTATGTTTCTATCCCGTGGGAATGGTAACTGGCAGAGTGTGAGATCCCATGGAACTGAAAACTGGCAGAGTACAGGAACCCATTGTATTGGGATCTGGCACTGTGTTGGAATCTGTGGGACTGGGATCTGGCAGAGTGCGCAAACTCGTGGTACAGGGACCTGGCAGCGTGTGGGAAACCATGAGACTGCGATCTGGCAGAGTGCTGGAAGCCGTGACACTGGAATCTGGCAGATTGCGGGAATTCATGGGACAGTGCTCTGGAACAGTGTGGGATCCTGTGGGACTAGGATCTGGAAGAGTCCGGGAACCCGTGCGAATGGGATCTGGCAGGGGGCAGAAATCCATGCAACTGGAAATTGGCAGAATGTCGTAACCATGGGACTGGGGTTTGGCAGAGTGTGGGAAACCGTGGCACTGCAATCTGGCGGGGTGCAGTAACACGAAGGACTGAGATCTGGCTGAGTGCAGTAACCCGTGGGACTGGGGTTTGGCAGCTATTGGGAACCCATGGAATTGGAATCTGGCAGAGTGTGGGTACTCGTCGGATTGGAAACTGGCAGAGAGTGGGAACTCTTGGGACTGGGATCTGGCAGAGTGTGGGAACCCGTGGGATTGGAATCTGGGAGAGAGTGGGAACTCGTGATACTGGGAACTGGCAGGTTAAGGGGACCCGTTAGACTGGAATCTTGGAGAGTCTGGGAACCCGAGAGACTGGGATCTGGCAGTGTGCAGCAAACCCTGGGACTGGGACCTGGCAGCATTTGAGATCCTGTGGGACTCGGATCTGGCAGAGTGCGGGTACCCGTGGGACTGGGATCCGGCAGTGTGCGGGAACCTGTGGGACTGGGATCCGGCAGAGTGCGGGACCCCATGGGACTGGGAACTGGCAGAGTGCGGGAAACCGTGGAACTGTGATCTGGCAGAGTGTGGGAACCAGTGGGACTAGGAACTGGCAGAGTGCACAAAGCTATGGGACTGGGATCAGGCAGAGTGCGCGAACCCATGGGGTTGGTATTTGGCGGAGACTGGGAACCCATAGGACAGGGATCCGGCCGAGTGCAGGAACACTCGGGCTTGGATGCGACATAGTTTGGGAATCCGTGGAACTGGGATTTGGTGGAATGTGGGAACTCGTGGGACTGGGATCCTGCTGACTGCATAAAACCATGGGACTGGGCTCTGGCAGAGCGTGAGACACCGTGGGACTGCGATGTAGTTGAGTGCTGGATCCCGTGGGACTGGGAACTGGCAGAATGTGGGAATGCATGGGACTGGAAAATGGCAAAGTGCGCTTTCAGTGGGACTGGGATTTGGCAGAGTGCGGGAACCCATTGGACTGGATTTGGCAGAGTGTGGTATCGCATTGTACTGGGATCTGGCAGAGTGCGGGAACCCATTGTTCTGGGATCTGGCAGAGTGCGAGAACCCATGGGACTGGGATCTGGCAGAGTGTGGGAACCCGTGGGACTGGGATCTGGCAGAGTGTGGGAACCCGTTGGACTGGGTTCTGGTAGTGTGTTTGATCCTGTGGGACTGGGATCTGGTAGTGTGTTTGATCCTGTGGGACTGGGATCTGGTAGAGTGCAGGAACCCGTGGGACTGGGATCTGGCAGAGTGTGGGAACCCGTGAGACTGGGATGTGGCAGAGTGCGGGAACCCGTGGGACTGGGATCTGGCAAACTGTGGGACCCTGTGGGACTGGGACCAGGCAGACTGTGGGAACCCGTGAGATCATGATCTGGCAGAGTGTGGGAGACTGTGGGACTGGGATTTGGCAGAGTACGGGAACCCATGCGACTAGAATCTGGCAGAGTGGGCGAAATCGTTGGACTGGGACCTGACAGTTTGTGGGAACCTGTAGGATTGGTATCTGGTGGAGTGTGGGAACCCATGGGAAGGGATATGGCAGAGTGCGCGACCTCGTGGGAATGGAAACTGGTAGCGTGTGGGATCCCATGGGAGTGTAAACTGGCAGGGTGTGAGAAACCGTGCGAATGGGAACTGGCATAGTGTGGGAACCCATGATATTGGGAACTGGCCTAGTGTGGGAACCCGTGATACTGGGATTTGGCAGAGTGCGGGAACCCATTAGACTGGAATCTTGCAGAGTGTGGGAACCTGAGGGATAAGGGATTTGGCAGAGAGTGGGAACCCATGCGAGTAGAATCTGGCAGAGTGGGTGAACTCGTTAGACTGGGACCTGGCAGCGTGTGGGAACCGGTGGGATTGCTATCTGGTGGAGTGTGGGAACCCATGGGAAGGGATCTGTCAGAGTGCACGAAGTCGTGGGACTGGAATCTGGTAGCGTGTGGGATCCCATGGGAGTGTAAACTGGCAGGGTGCGAGAAACTGTGGGACTGGGAACTGGCATAGTGTGGGAACCCGTGATCCTGGGAACTGGCATAGTGCAGGAACCCATGATGCTGGGATTTGGCAGAGTGCGGGAACCCGTTAGACTGGAATCTTGCAGAATGTGGGAACGCGTGGGACAGTGATCTGGCAGAATGTGGGAACGCGGGGGACTGGGATTCAGATGTGTGCGGGATCCGGTGGGACTGGGAACTCGCAAAGTGTGGGAACCCGTTGGACTGGGATCTGGCACTGTGTTGGAACCTGTTGGACTGGGATCTGGCAGAGTGTGCGAACTCGTGGGATTGGGTCCTGGCAGCGTGTGGGATACCATGCGACAGCGATCTGGCAGAGTGCTGGAAGCCATGACACTGGAATCTGGCAGATTGCAGGAACCCATGGGGCAGCGATCTGGAAGAGTGCGGGATCCTGTGGGACTAGGACCTGGCAGAGTGTGGGATCCCATGTGTATGGGATCTGGCAGAGTGTGGAAATCCATGCGACTGGAACCTGGCAGAATGTGGTAACCTTGGCACTGGGATTTGGCAGAGTGTGGAAAACCGTGGTACTGCAATCTGGCGGGGTGCGGTAACCCGAGGGACTGAGATCTGGCAGAGTGCAGGAACCCGTGGGACTGGGGTTTGGCAGAGAGTGGGAAACCATGGGATTGGAATCTGGCATAGAGTGGGAACTCGTGGGATTGGAATCTGGCAGAGAGTGGGAACTCGTTGGACTCGGATCGGGCAGAGTGTGGGAACCCATGGGATTGGAATCTGCCAGAGAGTGGGAAGTCGTGCGACTGGGATCTGGCAGAGTGTGGAAATCCGTGGGACTGGGAACTGGCAGAGAGCTGGAACCCGTGGGACTGGAATCTTGCAGAGTGCGGGATCCCGTGGGATTGGAATCTGGCTGAGAGTGGGAACTCGTGGGGCTGTAAACTGGCAGAGTGCGAGAAACCGTGAGACTGGGATCTGGCAGAGTACAGGAACCTGTTGGACTGGGATCTGGCAGAGTGTGGGAATCTGTGGGTCTGTAAACTGGCAGAGTGCGAGAAACCGTGGGACTGGGATCTGGCAGAATACAGGAACCGTATGGACTGGGGTCTGGCAGAGTTTGGGAACCCGTGATAATGGGAACTGGCAGAGTAAGGGAACCCATTAGACTGGAATCTGGTAGAGTGTGCGAACCCGAGGGATTGGGATCTGGCAGAGTGTGGGAACCCGTTAGATTGGAATCTGGCAGAGTGTGCGATCCCGAAGGACTGGGATCTGGCAGCGTGTGGCAAACCCTGGGACAGGGATCTGGCAGAGTGTGGGATCCTTTGGGACTGGTACCTGTCAGAGGGCAGTTACCCGTGGGATTGCGATCTGGCAGAGTGCGGGAAATCACTGGACTGCGAACTGGCAGCGTGCAGGATTCCGTGGGACTGAGATCTGGCAGAGTGAGGCAAACCCTGGGACTGGGATCTCGCAGAGTGTGGGAATCTGTGGGACTGTAAACTGGCAGAGTGCGAGAAACCGTGGGACTGGGATCTGGCAGAGTACAGGAACCCTTTGGACTGGGATCTGGCAGAGTGTGGGAACCCGTGATACTGGGAACTGGCAGAGTAAGGGAACCCGTTAGACTGGAATCTGGTAGAGTGTGCGAACCCGAGGGATTGGGATCTGGCAGAGTGTGGGAACCCATTAGACTGGAATCTGGCAGAGTGTGGGATCCCGAGGGACTGGGATCTGGCAGAGTGTGGCAAACCCTGGGACTGGGATCTGGCAGAATGTGGGATCCTGTGTGACTGGGATCTGGCAGCATGTGGGTAACCATGTGACTGCGAACTGGCAGTGCGCGGGAACCTGTGGGACAGGGATCCGGCAGAGTGAGGGACCCCATGGGACTGGGAGCTGGCAGAGTGCGTCAACCCGTGGGACTGTGATCTGGCAGAGTGTGGGAACTAGTGGGACTAGGAACTGGCAGAGTGCACGAACCCGTGGGACTGGGATCAGGCAGAGTGCGCGAACCCATCTGATTGGTATCTGGCGGAGTGTGGGAACCCGTGGGACAGGGATCCGGCCGAGTGCAGGAACCCTCGGATTTGGATCCGACAGAGTTTGTGAATCCTTGGAACTGTGGTTTGGTAGAATGTGGGAACCAGTGGGGCTGGGATCCTGCAGACTGCGTGGACCCTTGGGACTGGGATCTGGCAGAGCGTGGGAACCCGTGGGACTGCGATGTAGATGAGTGCGGGATCCCGTGGGACTGGGAACTAGCAGAGTGTGTGGAACCACGGGACTGGAAATTAGCAGAGTGCGGGTTCCGTGGGACTGGGATTTGGCAGAGTGCGGGAATCCTTTGGACTGGGATTTGGCAGCGTGTGGGAACCCATGGGACTGCGATCTGGCAGAGTGTGGGAACCCGTGAGACTGGGTTCTATCAGAGTGTGGATACACGTGGGACTGGGATCTGGCACAGTGTGGGATCCCGTGGGACTGGGATCTGGCAGAGTGTGGGAATCCGAGAAATTGGGTTCTGTCAGAGTGTGGGAACCCGAGGGACTGGAATCTGGCAGAGTGCTGGAATCAATGGGACTGGGATCTGGCAGAGTGCGGTAAACCCTGGGACTGGGATCTGGCTGAGTGTGCTATCCCATGGGAATGGGATTCGGCAGAATGCGGCAAACCCTGGGACTGTAATCTGGCAGCTTGTGGGATCCCGTGAGAGTGGTATCGTGCGGAGAGTGGGAACCCATGGGACAGGGATCCGGCCGAGTTTGGGAACACGTGGGACTTGGAGCTGGCGGAGTGCGGCGACCAATGGATCTGGGATTTGGTGGATTGTGGGAACCCGTGGGACTGGAATCCGGCAGACTGCGGGAACCCATGTGAATGGGTTCTGGCAGAGCTTGGGAACACGTGGGACTATGATCTAGATGAGTGATGGAACCCATGGGACTGGGTTCTATCAGAGTGTGGAAACCCATGGGACTGGGATCTGGCAGAGTTTAGGCTCCTGTGGGACTGGGATCTGGCAGAGTGTGGGAACCAGTGGGACTGGGATCTGGCACAGTGTGGGATCCCGTGGGACTGGGATCTGGCAGAGTGTGGGAATCCGAGAAATTGGGTTCTGTCAGAGTGTGGGAACCCGAGGGACTGGGATCTGGCAGAGTGCTGCAAACAATGGGACTGGGATCTGGCAGAGTGCGTTAAACCCTGGGACTGGGAACTGGCTGAGTGTGGGATCCCATGGGACTGGGATTTGGCAGAGTGCGGCAAACCCTGTGTAATGAAACCTGTTTGTTTTGCCTGTATTCGTTTTGCACTCATGTATATTACCCGCCCCCACACGGTGTATAGTTTCACTTACTCTTCCCTGACTAACCTGGAAGGTTCCAGGTCTTGGCTCTTGGCGCCGCCCCTGACTTCTCTTACTTAAAGATCCCAGGATCTGTATGACTCATTCCTGTGAGCCAGTCAGTGTGTTGAGATGTTAGCTCTGATCTTAGTGATTAAAAGCCAACTTGTTAAAGTCTATAACTTCTAGTTCTGTGGTTATTGAAGGCACATCAATTTTAATCACTGAAGAATACTAGGATGGATCGACTCCTAAAACCAGAGCGTCTGGACTTGGATCCACATTATGCTGAAGCATCAAATCAATTTGGACACTGGCTCAAATGCTTCGAACTCTTCGCGAGGGCCTCATCCGCTAGCGAGGTATATAAACTGAGTCTACCGACTACTCGCATTAATCATCAGATTTATTTGTTCATCCGGGACGCCACCTCTTACATGGAGGCCATCACTATCCTGAAGGCCCAATACCAGAGGCCAGTAAACGAAGTGTACGCCAGACATCTGCTGGCTACATGCAGGCAGCGACCTGAGGAATCAATGGACGATTTCTTACAGGCCCTAAAGGACTTGGTCCGGGACTGTAACTGCAAGGCCGTGACGGTCAATGTGTACTCTGGCGAATTGGACCGCGATTCCTTCATCACGGGCCTCAAATCGAATTATATCCGGCAGAGACTGCTGGAGAAGGATGTCCTGGACTTAAAAAAGGCAGTGGCCACTGCGCGATCGCTGGACGTGGCCCAGATAAACTCTGACTCTTATTCTTCCGGCCATGCGGCCCTCACTGTCTCATGCACGCTGAGCGGGCCGCCATCTTGGAATCAGCCATCTTCCCCATCCAGGTCTCAGACCAGCTCTACACCGCCAGAGTCCCCACACAGAAGTTCACCCAGGAGTCCTACTACAGCGGCAATGTCTCGAGGCCCGAAATGCTACTTCTGCGGCCAGGCCAAGCACCCCAGACAACGATGCCCAGCGAAGGACGCTACATGCTTCAAATGTAAGAAAAAGGGGCATTTTAGCAAAGTCTGCAGGGGGAATCCGATTTCCAACTCCGTCACCGCCTCGTGCGTGCCTTGCGGGCCGCCATCTTGAGATCCGCCATCTTTTCCCGACTCAATGGCCGCCCAGGGCCCAACAGTGGCTTCGATCACGGTGGATCAATCCAGGCCACACCCGTTGACAAAATCCATGATGGACATACAGTTAAACGGGAATTTAATGACATGTTTAATTGACTGTGGGAGTACCGAGAGTTTTATCCACCCTAGCCAGGTACGGCGGCACTCATTAACGGTAACCCCTACATGGAGCAGAATTGCTATGGCTGCCAAGCCCCACACTTCAGACATTTTGGGCTACTGTGTGGTAACACTGACTGTAAAAGGCACGGACTGCAAGGATATTAAACTCCTCGTGATGCCAGAACTCTGTGTTAATGTAATCTTGGGCCTGGACTTCCAGTGCCACCACGAAAGTGTCACGCTAGCATATGGTGGGTCCCAGCCGCCACTCACAGTCTGTGGCCTATCAACCTTAAAAATCAGCCCGCCTTCTTTATTCGCTAATCTCACACCGAACTGCAGGCCCATAGTGACCAAAAGTAAACGGTACAGTCTGGAAGACAGACAATTTAGCAAGGCGGAAGTGAACAGATTCCTGCGGGAAGGCATTATTGAATGCAGCACCAGTCCGTGGCGTGCCCAAGTAGTCATAGTTAAAGAAAGCGAAAAGAAACGGATGGTAATTGACTACAGCCAGACTGTTAATATTTATACCCAGCTGGACGCCTACCCTTTACCCTGCATATCAGAAATGGTCAACCAGATTGCGCAATACCGAGTCTTCTCGACTATCGACCTCAAATCCGCATATCACCAGCTCCCCATTTGGACGGAGGACCGCCCATACACCGCCTTTGAGGCGAACGGGCGCATCTACCATTTTCTCAGAGTGCCCTTCGGGGTAACAAATGGGGTCTCGGCCTTCCAACGTGCGATGGACCGCATGGTTGACGAGAATAAACTACCAGCTACCTACCCCTATCTGGACAATGTCACTATCTGCGGGCACAACCAGCAAGACCACGATCTAAATCTTGCGAGATTATTAAAAATTGCCCTAAAGCTGAATCTAACCTACAATGAAGACAAATGTGTCTTCAACACAACCCGTCTCTGTATCCTCGGCTGTGTGGTGGAAGATGGGGTAATTGGACCGGACCCTGACCGATTACGCACCCTAAAGGAATTGCCCCTGCCACACAATCCCAAAGCTTTAAAAAGGTGCCTGGGATTTTTTTCATATTATGCCCAATGGGTGCCCAATTACTCTGATAAGGCCCGACCCCTCATTAAATCGACATCCTTCCCACTATCAGCTGAAGCTCGGGAGGCTTTCAGCAGTATCAAACAGGACATTGAAAGGGCTGCACTGTGTGCAGTGGATGAAAGCATTCCCCTTCAAGTCGAAAGCGACGCGTCAGACTTTTCCATAGCTGCGACCCTCAATCAGACTGGGAGACCTGTGGCCTTCTTCTCCCGAACCCTTCAGGGACCTGAAATCAGGCACTCTTCTGTCGAGAAGGAGGCACAGGCTATAGTGGAGGCAGTGCGGCACTGGAGACATTACCTAGCCGGCAAACGTTTCACCCTGCTCACCGATCAGCGGGGTTCGGGGTAATATATTACCACTCATGGGGTTCGGGGTAATATATTAGCATGGATAGAGGATTGGTTAATGGACAGAAAGCAGAAAGTAGGGGAAAGCGGGTCTTTTTCAATTTGTCAGGTTTGTAACTAACGATGTGCCGCAAGGATCAGTGTTGGGGCCTCATTTATTTACAATTTGTATTTAATGACCTAGATGAAGGGACAGAATGTAAATTTCCCAGTTTGCTGATGATACAAAGCTAGGTGGGACAGTAAGCTGCGAGGAGAGCACAAAGGGTCTGCAAACAGATAAACTAAATGAGTGAGCAGTAAGGTGGCAGATGGTGTATAATGTAAGGAAATGTGAAGTTATTCACTTTGGTAGGAATAATAGAAAAACAGAATAAATTTTATATGGTGACTAACTTTCAAATGTTGGTGTTCAGAGAGAATTGGTTGTGCTCGTGCAAGAAATAGAGAAAGCTAGCATGTAGGTACAGCAAGCAATAAGGAAGGCAAACGGAATGTTGTCATTTATTGCTAGGGGGATGGAGTAGAAGAATAATGAAGTCTTCCTACAATTGTACAGAGCCTTGTTGAGACCACACCTGGAGTACTGTGTACAATTTTGGTCTCCTTATCTAAGGAATGATATACTTGCCTTGGAGGCGGTAGAACGAAAGTTCACTAGATTAATTCCTGGGATGGGAGGGCTGTCCTATGATGAGAGATTGTGCAGAATGGGCTTACACTCTCTGGAGTTTAAAAGAATGCGAGGTGATCTCATTGAAACATACAAGATTCTGAAGGGGGTTGAAAAGGTGGATGCTGAGAGGTTGTTTCCCTTGTCTGGTGTGTCTAGAACGAGAGGGCATAGTTTCAGGATAAGGTGTAGTCCATTTAAGACAGATGAGGAGGAATTTCTTCTCTCAGAGAGCTGTGGGTCTTTGGAATTCTCTGCCACAGAAGGTTGTGAATGCTGAGTCTTTGAGTATATTCCAAGCTGAAATAGATAGATTTATGGACTCTCGAGGAATCAAGGGATATGCAGATCTGGCAGGAAAGTGGCGTTGATGTCGATGATGTGCAATGACCTTATTGAATTGTGGAGCAAGCTCGAGGGGTCGTATGTCCTTCTCCTGCTCTTATTTCTTATGTTCTTATGTTCCTATATGGAATAATTGAGTAAATAGCTTAGAAGCATTTAAGTGCAAGCTAAATAAGTACATGCGAGAGTACGGAAAAAATTGATATGCTGATAGCTTTATATGAAGTAGGGTTGTAGGTGGCTCGCGTGGAACTTAAACTGCTTGTCCGACATCCATTCCTGGATGAAAAGAAATTTCCTCGCACTAAATATATGGATGACCGAAGTCATTTTCTTCAGTCTCCACCATGAAGATCGTTACCTAGCCTTGGACTCCTTTCCTCGCTCTGGCAAATGTCTGAGGCTAACCTAGACATTTTGCAAACCTGGTGTCATATTTGATCCAGGGATGAGCTTCTGACTACATCAACGCACCACCACTAAGACCGCCTATTTCCACCTCTAGAACGTCCTCGGACCCAACACATCTCCGGCTGAAGCCCTCATCAATGCCTTTCTTACCTCTAGACTTGCCTATTCCAACGCACTCCTGGCCGCTCTCCCACAGTCTACTTGCCTGAGACCTTCCAAAACGCTGCTGCCCCTGTCCTAATTCGCACAAAGCCCCGTGCAGACATTATCCTTATGCTCGCTGACCAACATTGGCTCCCGGTTAAGAAACTCCTCAATTTAAAAATTCTCATCCTTGTTCTCACATCGCTACATGGCCTAGCCCCTCCCTATCTTTGCAATCTCCTCAAGCCCCACAAAACTCTAACATATTTGTGCTTCTCCAATTCCGTCCTCTTGAGCTTCGCTGATTTTAATTTAGCAGCTGTGCCTTCAGCTGTCAAGGCCCTAAGCTCTGGAATTCCCTCCCTAAACCTTTCCTTCTCTCAACTTCTCTTTCCTCCTTAAAGACACTTGTCTCTTTGGTCAAGATTTTGGTTACCTGAACTAATATCTCCCTATATGACTTGGTGTCAATACTTGTTTGATAACCCTCCTGTGAAGAGCGTTGGGAAGCTTTAATATGTTAAAGGCTCTATAAAAATCAAGTTGCTGTTGTTAAGTGTAAGGTTACCACTAGTACCGTAGATTCAGCATCATCGCTGATGTAAGTGTAGGGACCCATGAGTAAAGGACGAGCTCCAAATCAATATTATAAGTCTAGGGGCAACACTCATACCGGAGGAGCAGGTACACTTCTAGTGTATGTGTACGGTACCACAGGTACTGAAGGAGCACGCTCACTACAATGTAAATGTAGTAGGAGTACCACTAGTACCGGAGGATCACTATTATCTCTCGTGTAATTGTAGGGGTACCACTAATACAGGAGTAACATGCTAGCGCCTAGTATAATTGTAGCGGTACTACTTGTGCTGGAGGAGCACGGCTTCCTCTCATGTTAGTGTAGTGGTACCACTAGTGTAGGTGGAGCACGGCCAACATTAGTGTAGGAGGAGCACGGTCAAGACTATTGTTAGTGTCGGGGTACCACGAGTGTAGGATGGGCACTGTCAATGCTAGTGTTAGTGTAGGGGCACCACGAGTGTTCGAGGAGCATGGTCAATACTAGTGTTAGTGTAGGGGTAACACTATTTTAAGGGTAACACTACTGAAGGATGTGCATGATCAGCGCTAGTGTTATTTTAGGGGTACCATGAGTGTAGGATGTGCATGATTAATACTAGTCTAACTGTAGGGGTAACACTAGTGTAGGATGTGAATGGTCAACACTAGCACTTGGTTATCACGAGTGTAGGATGAACACGGTCAATACTAGTGTTATTGTTGGTGTACCACGAGTGTAATTGTATTGATACGACTATTTCTGGAGCAGCATGTACCAATCAAGTGTAAATGTATGATTACCTCTAGTGTAAGGGTACCGATACCACTAGGACAGGGGGAGCCCGTTCACCTCTGGTGTAATTGTCAGGATACCACTAGTACTGGAGGAGCATGGACAATGTACGTGTAAGTGTAAGCGTATCACTAGTACAGGAGGTAAATGCTCATCTCTACAATAAGCGTATGTATAACATGTACCAGAAGAGCTATGTCACAGATAGTGTCAGTGTCAGTTACCTGAGGAGCACGGTCACATATAGTGCAAGTGCCAAATTTCAGCAGCACGTTCACATTATGTGTATGTTTTGGGGACGACAAGTACGGGAGGAGTACTGTTACATCTGGTGTAAATGTAGGGATACCACTAGAAGCGAAGGAGCACTGTCAATCCTAATGTAAATGTAGGGGTACCACTGGAAAGAGAGGAGCACGGCCACCTCTAGTTTAATTTCAATGATACCATCATTACTAGAGGAGCACGGTCACCTTGAGTGCAAGTGTAGGGTGCCCATAGTAACGGAGATAAAAAGTCATATCTAGTGTTAGTGTAGGTGTACCACTAGTGCCAGAGGACAAGTTTCACCATTGGTGTAACTTTAGCGATACCATTTTTACCAAAGGAACTAGCACAAATCTAGTATATGTGTAGGATTAGCTCTGGGACAGGAGGGGCACTATCACATCCAGTCTAAGTGTAGGGGCAGCACTGGGACAGGAATGACACAGTCACATCTAATGTCGGAGTAGGGGTACCACTGTACAGGAGGAGCACACGAACATCTAGTGTATGGGGCGGATTTCCACTAGTACTGGAGGAGAACTGTCAGTAGTAGTGTTAGTTTAGTGCTACCACTATTACCATAGCAGCACGTTCAAATCTAGTAATGTACTAGATCCTGAGGAGCACGGACACATCCAGTGTAAGTTAACGATGGCTTCAGTACAAGATACGCAAGATCATGCAAATCCATTGGCAGCATAGGCGCACCAACATCAGTGTTCTCGCTCAGGCCAACATCCCCAGCATCGAAACTTTGACCACGCTCAATCAGCTCCGCTGGACGGGTCAGATCGTCTGCATGCCCGATATGAGACTCCCAAAACAAGTGCTCTACTCGGAGCTCCGAAACGGCAAGGGAGCACCAGGTGGGCAGAGGCAAAGCTTCAAGGGCACCCTCAAAGCCTCCTTGAAGAAGGGCAACATCCCCACCGACACCTGTAAATCTCTGGCCCAAGACCGTGCAAAGTGGAAGAGAAGCATCCGGGAAGGTGCCGAGTACCTTGAGACTCTTCACTGGGGGCAAGTGGAAGCCAAGTGCAAAAAACGGAAGGAGCGCACATCAACCCAAGCACACCACCCACCCGACCCTTCAACCACCGTCCGTCCCATCTGTGATGGAGACTGTAGGTTCCGTATTGGACTCATCAGTCACCTGAGAACGCATTTTTAATGTGGAAGCAAGTCATCTTCGGTTCCGACGGCATGCCTAAGCGAAGGAGAAGAACGATGCCTTTATTGCAGGAGGAGTACTGTCACCTCTAACCTAAATGTAGGGTATCACTAGTACTGGAGAAGCAGTGTCACCTCTGAAGCTGCCAGACTTTGTTCATCACCTGTATTGCAGGGTTTGTTTCACTGCCTGTTCTGGAGGAGTTGGTGCACTAGGAATGAATCAATGGCCGTGTCATGGCGAATGTTGCCTGGGAGCTGCATTCACCAGGCCTGTAGCATTGGATCGGCACCATTACTGGGAGATCGCACTTCCTACTCGGAAGCAATGTTTTAATTTTGATTTTTTAACTGTCCAATACCAAGTTCACATAGTTCTCTTACTGTGACGTATCAAATAAAAAACAATTTACCTGAGTCCAGTTCTTCAATGACTGTAAATAATGCTAATTATAATTTAACCTGATTGCCTCGCTGGAGGATTGATGTGTGGATAAATATAGGTTCCCTTCCATTGCCTCAGCCGTGCGCCAGTCAGAGTCCTTTAGCTCCTACAGAATTCATCCATTCTCACATAAAATGGGGCGACCAAGTATTCTGCTGATCAAAGAGATTAACTACCCGAATCTCACAGCCGTCAGTTTCCACGTGAGCCATTGTAACCTGTTTTTTTGTTAATTGGCGTTAATTGTATTCATGTACATAACAGCCTGTTTTGACATTGTACTGAGTTTTGTAGATGTCAGCATTTCACTAAATCCGATAACCTCACTGATCTTATAATGTTCTTTGAATCTTCAGCACAAGGATTTTAGCGGATTTCCAGACCGTCTTTCACCCCGTGCGGAGTGAGCGCTGCAGCAGCTCATTAAAATGTGTGGGTCGCTCTCCCAGGAACTGATTCCAATACTAATCCTGTTCTCACACTGCTCCCTGTTGCTTATCACAGTGACTGGAGTGAAATTCCCTACACAGGTATCTCCATATATATTTCAATCAGACACGGGAACATTATTTCTCTCCTTTCTCTTTCTTACAGCGAACTTGGTGAAAATTGTGATACTCTCCCGAAGAAACTGCGGCCTTTCCAAGTGCATCTCGGTCTACATGGTGGCCATGGCAACAGCAGATCTGCTGATCTTGATCATCAATGTAATAGTGTATCATAATTTCAGCTATCACTTTCCACTTTCATTCCTGTTCCAAACAACGGTGTGTAATTTCATTCTATACATGATTGTTGTCACCCTCGATTCGTCTGTTTGGATCACCATCGCCTTCACATTTGATCGATTTGTAATTATCTTCTGCCTGATGTTTAAAAGAATGTATTGCACCGAGAGAACTGCGGCCGCGGTTATAACAGCGTTCACGTTCGTAATCTTTTTAAAGGACATCCCCATTTACTTTGTAGTTGAACCTGAACAAATAATTAACAAGGTGCAGTGGGGCTGTAGGTAAAGTGTGGCATTCGTTACCTCACCACTAGGTGTAGCGTGCGTCTGGTTTAAAAACGCCTGGTTAGTTTGGCATCCTTTTACATTAATTGCCTGGTTAAATCTTTTGACAGTCATATGTAGTTTATTTGCCAGTAGAGTCCGCAGGGGACTCCGCGGCCACAGCATTGAAAATCAAAGTGATCCAGAGATGGAGAACCGAAGGAAATCCATGATTTTACTGTTCACTGTATCGGGCAGTTTTATGCTGTTGCGGCTGACAGCTGTCCTGAGTTTGGTAACTACCAGACTAACAAACCCCACTCATTACCGAGGTGACTGCACAGACCCTGGCTATATTGTCACTGAAACCGGAACAATGTTGATGTTTTTATGTTGGTTTTAAAACCCTTGCATTTATGCAGCGACCCAAAGGAAATTCAGGAAAGATTATTGATATTCTCTCTCAATCTGTCTCCCAAACAAAGTTGTAAAGGAATGTGAAATAAATGACTTTTCATAAAGTTATTCATTCTTACAATTGATACAAGTGATCTGTTAAAACACTGCCACAAATTCAGCTAAAATACAACTAATATTCAGTATTCTGTGGAACACTCTTTGTTCCAGTTCTACTCGGGTCCCCTCCCGCACCTCTTGTTCCGGTACATTGATGACTGTATCGGTGCCATTTTCTGCTCTCGCCCTGAACAAGACAATTTCATTCACTTTGCCTCCAATTTCCACCGTTCCCTCACCACTCCCTCTATAGGCTATGGACCAAATGCTGGAAAATGGGATTAGACTGGACAGGGATTGATGGACGGCGCAGACACGATGGGCCGAAGGGCCTCTTTCTGTGCTGTAAAACTCTATGACTCTAAAACTCCATGACTCTATGACCTTCACTTGGTTCATCGCCGAACCTTCCCTTCCCTTTTTCAACTTCTCCGTCTCCATCTCTGAGGATAGGTTATTGACCAACATTCACTAAAAGCCCACTGACTCCCACAGCTACCTGGACTACACTTCCTCCCACCCCACCTCCATTAAGGACTCTATTCCATTCTCCCAGTATCTCAGCCTCTGCCGCATCTGCTCCGATGATGCCAGCTTCCACACCAGTGCTTCCGACATGTCTTCATTTTTCCTCAACTGAGGATTTCCCTCTACAGTGTTTGACATGGCCCTGGACCGTGTCCGTTCTATCTCACGCACTTCTCTCCTCACCCCTGCCCATCCCTCCTGGAACCACGATAGGGTTCCCCTTTCACCCCACCAGCCGCGACATTCAATTGATCATCCTCCGCCATTTCCGTCACCTCCAACGTGATCCCACCACCAAATGCATCTTCCCCTCCCCTCCCCTTTCAGCATTCCACAGGGACCGCTCCCTCCGTGGCACCATAGTCCACGACACTATCACCCCTTCCCCTTTGCCTGGCACCTTCCGGTGCAAGCACAGGAGATGCAACACATGCCCTTATACCTCCACCCTTCCCACTGTCCTGGGTCCCAAAACGCCTTCCAGGTGAAACAGCGATTTACCTGTACTTATTGCAATCTAGTATACTGTTTTTTCTGCTCACAATGTGGTCTCCTCTACATTGGCAATTCGAAGCACCTCCATTCAGTCCGTAAGGGTGACCCCGAGCTTCTGGTCACCCGTCATTTCAATTCACCGCTCCATTCCCACTCAGACCTCAACGTCCTTGGTCTCTTGCATTATTCCATGGAAGCTCAATGTAAGCTTGAGGAAAAGCACCTCATCTTCTGATTAGGCACTTTACAGCCTTGCGGCCTCAATATAGAGTTCAACAATTTCAGATCATATCCTCGGCCCCTTTCATATTTTAACATATTTTTTCTCCACAATTTTGGTTTATGCCCTGTCCTTTTCTTCTCTCTCCCACATGACAGCTGTCTATCATTCTGCCAGCGCATTTTAAACTTCATCTAGAGCCATCCTTTGTCTCTTTACTTCTCCTATTACCATCTCGACTCACCTTGAATATCTCTTAATGTCTCCTCACCCCTCCAAGATCTTCCCTTTTGTTCTTTCATCCCCTTCCCCATTTGCCAGCCCCCAAACTTGCTTCTTAACCTGTTTCATTACCTGCTTATTTCTCAGTCCTGTCGAAGGGTCTTCGACCTGAATCGTTGATTCTGTTTCTCTCACTCCATGGATGTTGCCTGGCCTGCTGAGTTTTTCCAGCACTTTCTGTTGTTATTTCAGTATCCTGTATTTGGATGAACATTTGCGGACGGTCAGAAAGAATCTTTGGTAATTACCACCTTATTATGCGGTTACAGATTGTTCAAAATAATAATTGACAAATACCAGAAACTTTGAATCAGTTACAAATTGTTCATCAGTGACCCCGACTGATTGTGGGAGAAAGGCCAAAGATTGGGAGCAGAATCTCAATGGGAACGAGCTGAAAGATGTGGATAGACAGCGAGCAATAGTGATCCAAATATTCAATTCCAGGAAGGTTCATGAACAAACCAACATGAATTACTGTTTTATAGACAGGGACATTAACCACAATAATAAACAAGTGACAGTGAATCTTTAAAAATGTCAGTGAGGCCACCGTTACAAAACTAGGTTCAGATTCAGTATCTCATTGTGGAAAGGCCATTAAATCCACAGAGAGTGGGCTGTTTTGATACATGAGGATGGTGCCATGGATCAGATCTATACTGGTGATGAGGATCAAGATATTAGGACTATTTGCACTGGAGCAGCGAAAGATAAGAGGAGGTTTAATAGAGATTCTAAAACATTATCCACAGTTTCGTCAGAGTGAAGGGGGAGAGATTACTCCATCTTGTTGGGGAGCGAGCAATAAAGGGTGATCGACTTAAAATGGTCACAAAGGAAATGAGGAGAGAGGCTGGAAGAAACATCTTTATGCAAAGTGTGCTGGTGCATGGAATGTTTTACCTCACAGAATAGTTAGTATAAGTTAGGTGAACATTTGAAAATGAGAACATAATTGTCTGTGGATGGATAGGAGGACAGTGTGGAAAGTTTTTCATTGCTGTCTCAAACAACCCATTACAGAAAGAATGGAACAAATTACTGATACACGCCCTGTAAATTCCTGTGCTTTTATAGGTTTATCTCTGTTGGTATCATTTTCATTTTTTTAAATACACTCATCGCCGTAGAGCTTCTATTGAACAAAAAATTATAAATAAACTGATACCAAGGAAGATCCCAGAGGTTCAAAAGTCATCCGTCCCTTACAGGTTCCCATTTGTCGATAACCTACGTTGATTTTGTAATTAGCTGTCTGTGCAGTGCCAGATCTCCCACATCATCCCATAATTCCTCACCGTTTCTGGATGTGGAACCTTGTCTGCTGCTTCATTAAAATCCGACTGGGTCATTCCAGCTGCATTTCCCCTGCCCTACAGGCCATTGCTGTGTTTCAGAAATCCAGCAGGTTAGTTACAGATGATACATCATTCGTTAACTCAATATAATTCACTTTTCCGTTTCTCCTTTACCAGGTGCTCACCCAATGGGTCACTCATGGCCTCATTTTAAACACTGTGATTATTTCTACCGCTGTCGGACCACCAGGAATCTGCTCTAACTGAGGAAACTTGCAAAAGTGCCAGTAAACATTCACTCCTGTCAGTTCCCATTCCTTTACCTTGCGGTATCTGGGTCCTTGGATTTCAGATTTTCATTTTATGTAGTTGAACACTGTAACTATATTTCACAACCCATTGCTCTCTGTCGCTCATACAAGCCATCCTTCAATGATTCAGTTGTGTTCTACTTCCAATATTTACCAAAAAGCCTTGGCTACTCCTTAATATCGACCTGCTTGATTTTTGGATAGTTAAAAAGCTTTTACTTGATCCTTAATATTGCTCCCTGCATAATGATTTCTACCATGGTGTCTCCTATTTTCTTATAAATGGATAAATACATTTTAATTCCACACTCACTAACACTTCATAATTACAGTCCGCTTGTCTACTCCAGCGCTGGGACATCCAGACCTGCACCACGGCTGGAGTCTCACACGCACAGCGGGCGGATTATCGGATAATTACGGAAGGGCTTCCTTAGCTTTCAATCCTAAAAACAATAGGACATAAGAAATAGGAGCAGGAGTAGATCATTTGGCACTTTGAGCCTGCTCCGCCATTCATTAAGATCATGGCTGATCTCTACCTCATCTCCACTTTCATAAGCTATCTTCATCTTCATTAATGCCATTAATATTCAAAAATCTAACGACATCTGTCTTGAATACTCTCAAAGACTGAGCCTCCACAGCCATCTGGGGTAGAGAATTCCAAAGTTTCACCACCCTCTGAGTGAAGAAACTTCTCATCCCTGTCCTAAATGGCCGACCCTTTATTATGAGACTGTGAAATCTGGTTCTAAACATCCTTCCTGCATCTACCCTGTCAAGCCCTGTAAGAATTTTGTATGTTTCAAATGAGATCACTTCTCATTCTCCTTATCTCGAGAGAATATAGGCCTAGTCTAATCAATCTCTCCTCATAGGACAATCCCCCCTCCCTATAACCAGTTTGCTGAACATCCGTTGCACTCCTTCTGTGGCAAATACATCCTTCATTAGGTGAGGAGACCAAAACTTTACACTATAGTCCAGGTCTGGTCTCACCAGGGCCCTTTATAATTGCAGGAAGACATCTTTAGTCTTATAATCATCATAAGGTCAAAAGTGGGGATTTTCGCTGATGATTGCACACTGTTCAGCAGTCCGTGTCCATATGCAGCAAGACCTGGACAACATTCAGACTTGGGCTGACAAGTGGCAAGTAACATTTGCACCACACAAGTGCCAGGCAATGACCATCTCCAACAAGCTAGACTCTAACCATCTCCCCTTCACATTCAATGGCATTACCATCGCTGAATCCCCAACTATCAACTTCCTGGGGGTTACCATTGATCAGAAACTGAACTGGACCAGCCATATAAAATTGTGTCTACAAGAGCAGGCCAGAGGCTGGGAATTCTATGGCGAGTGTCTCACCTCCTGACTCCCCAAAGCCTTTCCACCATCTACACGGCACAAGTCAGGAGTGTGATGGAATACTCTCCACTTGTCTGGATGAAGGGGAGCACGGTGGCATAGTGGTTAGCACTGTTGCCTCACAGCGCCAGGGACCCGGGTTCGAATCCAGCCTCGGGTGACTGTCTGTGTGGAGTTTGCACATTCTCCCCGTGTTTGCGTGGGTTTCCTCCGGGTGCTCCGGTTTCCTCCCACAGTCCAAAGATGTGCGGGTTAGGTTGATTGGCTATGATAAATTGACCCTTAGTGTTAGGGGGATTAAATACGTGGGGTTACGGGGATAGGGTGGGATATGTGTTGGTGTAGGGGTTACGGGGATCGGGTGGGATATGTGTCGGTGCAGGCTCGATGGGCCGAAATGGCCTCTATCTGCACTGTGGGGTTTCTGTGATTTCTGTGATTTCTGTGAATGCAGCTCCAACAACACTCAAGAAGCTCGACACCATTCAGGATAAAGCAGCCCGCTTGATTGGCACTCCATCCACCTTCAACATTGACTCCCTCCACCACTGGCGCACTGTGGCTGCAGTGTGTACCATCGAAAAGATGAACTGTAGCAACTCACCAAAGCTCCTTCAACAGCACCTTCCAAACCTGCGACCTCTAACACTTAGAAGGACATGGGCAGCAGATGCATGGCAACATCACCACCTACAAGTTCCCCTCCAAGCCACACACCATCCTGACTTGGACCTGTATCGCCGTTCCTTCACTGTCACTGGGCCAAAATCCTGGAACTCCCGTCCTAACAGCATTGTGGGTTTACCTACACCATATGGACCGCAGCAGTTCAAGAAGGCAGCTCACCACCATCGTCTCAAGGGAAATTAGGGATGGGCACTAAATGCAGGCCTAGCCAGCCAGCGACGCCCACATCCCATCAATGAATTAAAAAAAAATACTCAAATCCTCTTGTAAAAAAGGCCAACACACCTTCTGCTTTCCTAATTGCCTGCTGCACCTGCATGTTTGATTTCAGTGATTCGTGTACAAGGATACCTAGCTCCCTGTGTACCCCAACATTTCTCAATCTCACACCATTTAAAAAATACTCTGCTTTTCTCTTTTTCCTACAAAAGTGAATAACTTAACATTTCTCGACATTATATTCCATTTGCCATGTTCTTACCCATTCACTTCGCCTGCCTGTATGCCCTTGATGCCTCTTTGCATCCTCCTCACAACTTACATTCCCACCTAGCTTTGTATCATCAGTAAACTTTGATATATTACATTTGGTCCCCTCATCCAAGTAATTGATATAGATTGTGAATAGCTGCGGCCCAAGCACTGATCCTTTCGGCACCCCACTGGTTATGGCCTGCAAACCCGAAAATGACCTGTTGCAGTCACGTTAACCAATCCTCAATTCATGCTAGTATGTTACCCCCATCCCATGAGTCCTAATTTTGTTGAATAACCTCTTTTGTGGCACGACTGCTTTCTGAAAATCCAAATACACCACGTCACTGGAGCCCCCTTATCTATTCTGCTACGAAAAAACTCTAACACATTTGTAAAAGACGATTTCCCTTTCATAAATCTGTGATGACTTTGCCCAACCCTATTATTATTTTCTAAGTGCCCTGTTACCACGTCCTTAATGATAGATTCTAACATTTTCACTGCTGCTGATGACAGGCTAACTGGTCTGTAGTTCCCCATTTTCTCTCTCCCTCCTTTCTTAACTTATGGGGTTATATTTGCTACCTTCCAATCCACAGAACCTATCTAGAATCTACGGAATATTGGAAAATTACAAACAATGCGTTCACTATCTCTATAGCCAACTCTTTCGAAGCCCTAGAATGCAGGCCCTCAGATCCAAGGGATTTATCGGCGTTCAGTCCCATTAATTACTCCAGTGATACTTTTTTTTACTAATCCTAATGGGCCAGAAATTCGGGTCAGAGGCTGCCCGCCAGTGCAAGCCCCCAACCTGCACTTACCCAGTGTGCCAGCCATTGTGCTGTGGGCCCGCATGGGTTTCCGATCCTAAGTCTCCTCCAACTGCCGGTGCACAGTGCTAGCATATCCCAGGGGCGCAGTTAGTTCAAAGCATCCCCTGGGATTACGTGGGCCATGGAGAGCCAATCGTAGCAGTGAATCACTATTCATAGATTTGACAGGAAGACCTGTCAAATCTATTAAATAGAGATCAGCCCCAAAACATAACTAAAACTTCAAATATTTTTTTTTTAAATCACATTTTTAAAATAACTATAAATGACATAAAATAACTATTTTAAACAATAATTTAAATTGTTGAAAAATTTAATTACGTTTTTTCTAACGGTACTAAAATGAACTTGCCTTTCTTAAAAGTACTTAAAAATAATAAACCAATGGAAAAAATGTTTTCATTTTACTTAATTCACCACTTACCTTCTTAAAAGCAGGCATTGCGGCTGCTTTTTAAAAGCGTAGCTGTTGGAGACTTACCCTCTCGGACAAACCTGTAAAAAAAACATAAGTTCCAGGCGTACGCGCGGCCTCTCCGGCACACATGTTCGACCTGTGAACCCCTTCCTTCAAGGGAATGGAAGCTCCGGTTTCCCGCATATGTACAGTGCATGCAAGAAACTGGCAATTTTGTTGGGCCTACGCGTGAGTACGCAGTGCATACTCATCCGTGGGGACCCGAATTTCTTGCCCAATATCTTTCCATTCCTCATTCTCACTGGAACTTTCTTTGTCCACTATTTCCAGGAAGTTTTTTGCGTTTTCTTCTGTGAAGACAGGCAAAAAGTATTTGTCTAATTTCTCTGCCATTTCCTTACTCCAATTATAATTTATCCTGTCTCAGTCTGTAAGGGAACCACATTTACTTTCACTAATATTTGCCTTTTTACATATATATAGAAGCTTTTACAGCCTGCTTTATGTCTCTCGCTAGTTTACTCTTATATTGTTGGAATTAACAAATTCCTACGTATAACTGAGATCGAAACAGGAGAGCAATTAATCAGGTCATTACTCAAAGGAGATGCCACAGAGACTGCCTGGGCAGCCCCGTGGTTTGCGACGTGAAGTCATCGCGTTTGCCCGCGTTTTCCTTCGCTCTTAAAGGGGCCACGCGCCCGTACATGCAAACTCTATATACAAAACACAGTAATGCCTAACACAATGGTACAGGATTAGGCTGGTGTAAGAACATCGTTAAAGGGAATTATATACAGGTATCCAGAGTCATTCAGTGGTTCTGCCACGTGCACCCCCCCAGAATTCGCTTTAACGGAAAAAGTCAAATTCTGAGGGGGTCTGACAAGCCTGTCAGAATAACTCCTTTACACTCGAGGCGGAGGCTGCTGGGCGGCTGGCGGTTTGGCGGGTGGCCGCACTTGATCTGCCGTAACGACGATGGGTGGTCGACCCCATCTCGGCAGTTCTGCTGTCTCGACGGGGCGGTCGAGGTCTAAATGCGCTGGCTTTAAGTGGTCGACCGAAATGTGGTCTGGTTTACCACCGACATCTACCGTGAAGGTTTTGTCCCCTGATTCCAACAGGTGGAAGGGACCGGTATATGGGCCCTTGAGTGGATCTCTATGTGCATCATGGTGAATAAAACATATTCCACCTTGTGAAGCTCCGTGGGAACGTGTGACCTCTGCGGCCCATGTTGCGAAGTGGGCACTGGTGCGAAACATCTGGCCGCCTCGTGGTGACTAGCAATCTGGGCAGACGTGGACCATGGCTCTGTCGATGTTGGTAGGAAGTCCCCTGGGACTCGCAGCGGCTGACCATAGACAAGCTCTGCTGATGAAGAGTGAAGGTCTTCTTTGAGGGCCATGCAAAGGTCCAAAAGGACCCACGGTAGCTTGCCTGCCCATCCAGCATCCTGGAGGCTGGCCCTCAGGGCGGCTTTCATTGAACAGTGGAAGTATTCGCAGAGGCCATTCGCCTGTGGGTGTTAGGGTGTGGTGCGGTGTTATTTGACACCGAGTCCTTGGGCCACTGCATTCCAGATTTCGCAGAAGAAATGCGGTCCCCTGTCTGACGAAATATCTGCAGGCACTCCGAAACGGGCGATCCAGGAAGAAATGAACGCCCTGCCACATCTGCTGAAGTAGTGGATGACAGGGGGACCGCATCTGGCCATCTGGTGGTGCGGTCAACAATGGTCAGGATGTGTGAAAAACCATGGGGGGGTGGAAGTGGCCCTACCGGGACCATGTTGACATGGTCAAAACGTCGCTCCAGATCTCTGAAGGTGGCCAACGGAGCTTTGAAGTCTGCCTTTTGGCAGACCATGCAGCTGTTGGCCCAGTCGCGGACATCTTTTTGTATGCCATGCCATACGAATTTCGCTGACATCAGTTTCTGAGAGGCCTTCATTCCAGGGTGTGACAACCCATGTATGGTGTCGAATACTTGGCGGTGCCCGATGACCGGCATGACAGGGTGAGGATCCTGTATGGAGGCGTCACACAACAGCATGGTACCTGCCGATTGGAACTTGACATTGGCCAACAGGAGGCCAGTGATGGTCCTTCTGTAAGCCTGGACCTCTGGGTCTGAGGCTTGGTCCACTGCCATGAGGGTGTAGTCGATGCCCAAATGAACTGTATGGACGATTGCGCAGGAGAGGCAGTCTGCCACCAGGTTGTCCTTACCGGCCACGTGCCGTATATCCGTGGTGAATTCGGATATGTAGGTCAGTTGACGCTGCTGTCGGGCTGACCAATGTTCGGCAGTCTTGGACATGGTAAAGGTCATCGGATAATGGTCCACAAATGTGGTGAAAGGACGTGCTTTCAGAAGGAACTGAAAATGGCGGATGGCCAGAGAAGGGGCGAGCAACTCCCGGTCAAACGTGCTGTATGCTCTCTCGTTCTGCTATAGTTGATGGCTGCAGAATGCCAACAGCAGCCACGTCCCATTCACCCACTGCTGTTGCATGGCACCGAATGCGTAGTCCGACGCATCAGTGGTGAGGGCGATGGTGGATCCTGGCAGCGGGTGCACCAGCATGGAGGCGTTGGCTAAGGCGCTTTTGGTGTCAGCATATGCTCAGGCCATGTCCTCCGTCCAGTCTACCAGGTACTTGCCAGTCTTGCCCTCGACGGCCTCGTACAGGGGCTGCATGAGTACTGTCGCCTTAGGCATGAAACGGTGGTAAAAGTTTACCATGCCTAGGAATTCCTGCAGGACCATTATGTTCTGCGGGTGTGGAAAAGATGTCACCGCCTCTACATTCAAAAGTAAAGGAACCGCTCCCTCTGAGGTGATGCGATGCCCCAGGAAATCAATTTGGTGCAGGCCAAACTGACACTAGGCCGGGTAGATAAACAGGCCGTGTTGGCTGAGGCGTCGAAAAAGGGTGCGTAGGTGACAGGTATGTTCTGCCTTGGTAGAACTGGAGAATGGAATATCGTCCAGGTAGACGAAGAGGAACTTGAGGTCCCGCAGAATGGAGTCCATCAAGCGTTGGAAAGCCTGGGCTGCGTTCTTTAACCCAAATGGCATCCGCAATAATTCGAAGAGGCCGAATGGGGTGATGACTGCAGTCTTCTGGACGTCTTGTGGATGAACTGGGACCTGGTGGTAGCCCCGGACGAGGTCAACATTTGAGAACACGGTGCTCCCTGCCAAATGGGCAGAGAAATCCTGGATATGGGGGATCGGGTACCGATCAGGAGTGGCGGCATCATTTAGCCACCGATATTCACCGCATGGCTGCCATCTGCCGCCAGGCTTCGGGATGATATGGAGGGGCGAAGACCAGGGACTCTTCAACTGGTGAACAATCCGTAACCTTTCCATGGTTGCGAACTCCACCTTTGCGACCGCCAGCTTGCCAGGTTCCAGCTGCCGGGCCCACGCGTAGACCGCGGGGGGCGTTGGTGGTGATGTGGTGCTCCACACCATGTTTCGTGGCTGTGGAGGTGAACGTGTGTCTTGTCAGGTCAGGGAATTCGCTGAGCAGGCGAGTGAACTCATCAGGAGTCGGGAACGCACAGGAGACGGTGCGTGATGTAGTGTTACTGTGGTAACAAGGAAGAGAATTAAAAGTTGCTGCATTGATCAGCCGCCGGTTCCAAACGTCGACCAGGAGGCTATTGGTGCACAGGAAATCTGCGCTGAGGAGGGGCTGGGAAACTTTGGCAGTAACAAATTCCCAGTGAAAACGTTGCCCCCTGAGGCACAACTCCACTCGCCGTCTGCCGAAGGAACGAATACTTCCGCCGTTTGCTGCTTCAAGGGCGGGGCCGTGATTCCCCGTCTGCACATCGAGAGCGGACGCGGGTAAAATGCTGCACTGCGCTCCAGTGTCGCACAGAAAACGATGACCGGAGAGAGTATCAGTGATGAACAGCAATTTTCCCGCGTTGATGACCGCCATCACGGCCACGGGGTGCCTGTTAGACCCGTTCCTCGGTGGTCGCAGTGTAAGTTGTTGTTTTTTTTGCGAAAAACTGCAGGGAGGGTGGCAACGCTTCTCCTTCACGCCGAACTGCGCATGGTAGAAACACAGCCCAGCAGGTTGACGAGATGGGGCGGCGTCTGCGGGTGATGTGTGCCTCATGGCGGCACAGTGCTGCTGAGTTACAGCGAAAATTTTGTCAGCCTCCGCTGCGACTGTTGCGCAGTCTTCCATTTCAGATCTGGCCAGGACAGCTTTTACCTGTTTGAGTAGTTGGCTGAGGAAAATCTTGCAGAAGAGGAAACATTCTCGTTCTGTGCCCAGGTGTGTGAGCATTTTGCTCATCAACTCTGAAGGCTTGGAGTCCCCAAGCCCGGGCATAGCGAGTAATCGACGGGCGCGCTTCGATTTTGTGAGCCCGAAAACCTGCAGTAACCGCACTTTGAGGTTTTCATACTTGCGGTCTGTTGGGGGGTTTTCGAGGAGGCTGACGATCCGACAAGTGGTAGAGCTGTCGATTGCGGAGACCACATAAATATATTTGGTCTGATCCGCATCGATATTCCTCAGGGCAAACTGGGCCTCGACCTGAATAAACCACGAGGGCGCTTGCTGCTCCCAGAACTGTGGTAGCTTTCGTGAAATGGCGTATGCTTCCATGCTGTGCTCTTCTTCTGTGAAAACGTTCACAAAAACGGTGTCACCAATGCAGGAATTAACGAATTCCTACAAATAACTGAGATCGACACAGGAGAGCAATTAAACAGGTCTTTATTCAAAGGAGATGCCACAGGGACTGCCTCGGCAGCCCTGTGGTTTGTGAAGTGACGTCATCGCGTTTGCCCGTGTTTTCCCGCGCTCTTAAATGGGCGGCGTCCCATACATGCAAACTCTATATACAAAACACAGTAATGCCGAACACAATGGTACAGATTTAGGCTGGTGTTAGAACATCGTTAAAGGGAATTATATAAAGTTATCCAGAATCATTCAGTGGTTCTGCCACAATATTCTTTTTTCCATTTCTTCATCAAATTCTTGGTCCTCCTTTGCTGAATCCTAAAATCCGCCCAATCCTCAGGCTTACTACACTTTTTCGCAGCATTAAAAGCCTCTTCCTTTGACCTAATACTATCTTTAACTTCTCTTGTTAGCCATGGTTGGACCACTTTTCCTGTGGGGCTTTGGTGCCTTAAAGGAATGTATATTAGTTGTAGATTATGTATTAATTTATTAAATGCTAGCCTTTGCTCGTCCACTTTCATAACTATTAATGTATTTTCCCAATCTACCTCAGCCAACTCGCCCCTCATAACTATATAGTTTGCTTGGTTTACATTTAAGACCCTTGTTTTGGATTTAACTATGTCACTTTCAAACTCAATTAAAAATTCTATAATATTATGGTCACTCTTCCATAAGTGCCCCTTTACTGTTAGGTTATTAATTAACCCTTTCTCGTTGCACAATACTAGATCTAAGTTCCTGTTCTCTAGTTGGTTTTTCAACATACTGATCTAGAAAACTATCGTGCATACATTCCATGAATTCGTCCTCCACGCTATTACTGCAAAATTGGTTTGCCCAATCCATATGTAGATTAAAGTCCCCCATGACTACTGCATTACAGTTGTTAGATTCGCCTCTAATTTCATGATTTATACTCTGCCCTCAATTACAGCTAATGTTTAGTGGCCGATATACAACTCCAACCAATGTTTTCAGCCTCCTGCTTGTTTCTGAGCTCCACCCAAACTGATTCTGCTTCTTGATTTCCAGAGCTAAGATCCTTTCCTCCTCCTTTTTGATTTTGCCTATCCCTTCTAATAGTTATGTATCCTGGAATATTTATTTCCCAACCTAGGCCACTTTGCAACCATGTCTCCGTTATGGCTATAGGATAAAACCTGTTAATTTCTATATGTTCTATACAGTCATCTACTTTTATGAATGCTTCGCGCATTTAGATATAGTGCCTTTACCTTTGATTATTTCTATTTTTTCCCTGCTATCACCTTAGTTGCTGATGCCTTTTTACTTTTGTTACTCTCTATGCCCCTCCTGACCCACTCTGTCTATGTTTACCCAAAATCTACTCTGTTGCAGTGCCTTGACATTTCAATGCTTTTAAATGTACTCTTCCCTGAATCCTCCCCCCCCTCATTAGTTTAATTCCATTGAAATAAATGGGCAGGTAATGCAAGCGGCATTGAATCATAGAATCGGAAAGTACATAAGGTGACTCACCCGGCTCTTTGAACTAGATATCCAATTATTCCAACTCCGCTGCTCTTTCCCCAAAGCCCAGGAACCCTTGCCTTTTCAAGTAACTATACAATTCCCTTTTAATGTTACTATTTTTATAAAAATGTCAGCAGTGGCTCTGTGGTAGCACTTTCACCCCTGAATCAGATGGCAGATGGCTAAAGTCGCTTTTCATTTGACTTGAGCAAAAATCGAGGCTGACATTCCAATGCAGTACTGCGGGAATGCTGCACTGTTGGAGCTGCCATCTTTCTGATGGGACGTTGAACCGAGGCCCGAACTGGCCTGTCAGGAGCACGTAAAAGATCCCACAGCACTATTTGAAAGAAGAGCAGGTGATGTCTCAACAGAGTCCTTTAAAAATTCATCCCTCAACCAACACCCCTGGTTAGCATCTCATGGTTACTGGTGAGACCTGGCTTTACGCAACTTGGTGTCTCACTTCCTACATGACAATAGTGTCTGCACTTGAAAAGTAATCCATTGGCTAAAAAGCGCTTTAGAATGTCTTGGCTCTTGAAAGGAGCTGTAAACATGTAATATTACTTTTGTATAATTGAATTAGCCTCCATGACCCTTTCAGGCAATGCATTCCAGATTATAACAGTTCGCTACATAAGTAACATCTCCTCATCTTGTCCCTGGATCATTATCCTTAAATGCGCATCCTCTGATTAATGACGCTCCTGCCATTGGAAACAATCTCTCCTTATTTACTAAAACCCTCTCATAATTTTTAACATTGGTGTTAAACCTCCCCTAAATATTCTCTGCTCTATGGAGAACTAGCCAAGCCTGTGGCTATATCGGCAGTTTTCAGGTCTTACACCCACTGTGGGCAAGGGCCCGCCCGAGACGTTAAATCCGAGTAGCACCATTCATACCTTGATCTCTTCCTTGCTCAGTTTAGAAGAATATTCTTTATTATTATCTCCTTCTCATCATGGCCCCGCTCTCCTGGTTCCCGTTAATTCTGTCGGATCCCACAGTCTGCAAGATCCCAGATCCACGTGTTGCCGAACTCTGCCAGATTCCAGTTCCACGGGTTCCCGCACTCTGCCAGATTCCAGGCCCACGTGTTCCCGAGATCTGCCAGATCCCAGTCTCACTGATTCCTACACTCCGCCAGATACCAGTTTCACAGGTTCCCACAATCTGCCAGATCATGATCTCACGGGTTCCCACCGTCTGCCAGATCTCAGTCCCACGGGGTCCCACAGTTTGCCAGATCCCAGTCCCAAGGTTTCCTGCACTTTGCCACATCTCAGTCTCACAGGTTCCCACACTCAGCCAGATTCCAGCCCCACGGGTTCCTGCACTCTACCAGATCCCAGTCCCCCCGGTTCAAACTCACTGCCGCATCCCAGTCTCACGGGTCCCCAATCTCTGCCAGATTCCAGTCCCACAGGTTCCCACACCGAGCCAGATCCCATTCCCATGGGTTCCAACACTCTGTCAGTTCCCAGTCCCACGGGATCCCGCACTCATCTAGATCGCAGCCTCACGGGTTGCCACACCCTGCCAAATCCCAGTCCCACGGATCCCACACTCTGCCAGTTCCCAGTCCCATGGGATCGCACATTCATCTACATCAGTGTCCTACGTTTTCCCAAGCTCTGCCAGATCCCATTCACACGGGTTCCCGCAGTCTGAAGGATTCCAGTCCCACGTGTTCCCACAATCCACGAAATCCCAGTTCCATGGGTTCCCGCACTCTGCCAGCTCCCAGTCCCAAGTATTCCCAAACTCGGCCGGATCCCTTTCCCTTGGGGTCCCACTATCCACACGATACCACTCTCATGGGATTCCACACGCTGCCAGATCCCAGTCCCAGGGTTTGCCACACTCTGCCAAATCCCTGTCCCATGGGATCCCACTCTCTGCCAGATCCCAGTCCCAGGTTTTGACGCACTCTGCCAGATCCCAGTCCCATTGGTTCCCGCACTCTGCCAGATCCCAGTCCCTCGGGTTCCCACACTCAGACAGAACCCAATCGCTCGGGTTCTCACACTCTGCCAGATCCCAGTCCTGCGGGATCCCACACTCTGTCAGATTCCAGTCCCACTGGTTCCCACACTCTGCCAGGTTCCAGTCCCACGTGTTCCCGAGCTCGGCCAGATCCCAGTCTCACTGATTCCTACACTCCGCCAGATCCCAGTCACACAGGTTCCCACAATCTGCCAGCTCATGATCTCACGGGTTCCCACAGTCTGCCAGGTCTCAGTCCCACAGGGTCCCACAGTTTGCCAGATCCCAGTCACAAGTTTTCCTGCACTCTACCAGATCCCAGTCCCACGGGTTCAAACACACTGCCAGATCCCACTCTCACGGGTCCCAAACTCTGCCAGATTCCAGTCCCTCAGGTTCCCACACCGTGCCAGATCCCATTCCCACGGTTTAACACACTCTGCCAGTTCCCAGTCCCACGGGATCCCGCACTTATCCAGATCGCAGTCTCATGGGTTGCCACACCCTGCCAAATCCCAGTCCCACGGGTCCCACACTCTGCCAGTTCCCAGTCCCATGGGATCCATCACTCATCTAGATCACAGTCCCACGTGTTCCCAAGCTCTGCCAGAACCCATTCACACGGGTTCCCGCTGTCTGCCGGATTCCAGTTCCATGGGTTCCCAAAATCCACCAAATCCCAGATCCATTGGTTCCCGCACTCTGCCAGCTCCAAGTCCCACGTGTTCCCAAACTCGGCCGGATCCCTGTCCCATGGGTTCCCACTCTCCGCACGATACCACTCTCACGGGATCACACATGCTGCCAGATCCCAGTCCCAGGGTGATGTGCCTTCAATAACCACAAAACTAGAAGTTATAGACTTTAACAAGTTGGCTTTTAATCACTAAGATCAGAGCTAACATCTCAACATACTGACTGGCTCTCAGGAATGAGTCATACAGATCCTGGGATCTTTAAGTAAGAGAAGTCAGGGGCAGAGCCAAGAGCCAAGACCTGGAACATTCCAGGTTAGTCAGGGAAGAGGAAGTGAAACTATACACCGTGTGGGGGAGGGTAATATACATGAGTGCAAAACGAATATAGGCAAGACAAACAGGTTTCATTACATTCGACCCTTCTTTAGATTTAGACCATCAGGGTGATGTTTCTTAGGAGTTGGTATAAGTGAGTCTGTCAGGAGGTTTTGCGATTCTCAGTGATCACCGCAAGGCCGGTTGGGGTGCCTCTAGGGGAGTGGATTCTGGTTCCTTCACTGTGCGGGCCTCCGCAGTGTCTTCCAGGTTATCTGCAGTGTCCTCCAGGTTAAAGTTGGGTATTGATACCTCTGGGCGTCCTGTCTCTTTTTGGTGTAGGTCTTCCTCGGATTGTCTCTCATCGTTTGCTCTGCTGCCCGAGGGAGCGAGGTCATTTATGGAAACAGTGTCCTCTCGCCCGTCAGATTATTCGATATAGTCGTACTGAGGGTTTGCATGGAGGAGCTGTACCTTTTCCACAAGGGGGTCCGTTTTATGGTCTCTCACGTGCTTCCGCAATAGTACTGTCCCCGGAGACGTCAGCCACACGGGTAGAGATATGCCCGAGGTGGATTTCCAGGGGAAAACGAACATCTTTTTGTGAGGGGTAGCGTTAGTCGCTGTACATAACAGAGATCTTATGGAGTGGAGCACGTCTGGGAGGACTTCCTGCCAGCGGAAGGTCGGAAGGCCTTTTGACTTTAAGGCTAACGTGACAGCCTTCCAAACAGTAGCATTCTCCCTTTCCACTTGCCCATTACCCCGGGGGTTGTAGCTACTGGTTCTGCTAGTGGCTATCCCTTTTGAGAGCAAGAACTGTCGCAGTTCGTCACTCATAAATGACGTCCCCATATCGCTGTGTATGTAGTTCGGCATGCCAAACATGCAGAATAGATTACAGAGACACTTGATGACCATGGCACTTGTCATGTCTGGGAAGGGATTGGCGAAGGGGAAGCGGGAATATTCATCGAAGACATTGAGGAAGTATACGTTACGGTCGGCAGAGGGAAGGGGTCCCTTGAAGTCCAGACTTAGGCGCTCGAATGGCCGTGTGGTTTAGTTAAGGTGTGCACGGTCAGGCCTGTATAAATGAGGCTGTCATTCCGCACAGATGCGGCAGGCTCTGGTCATTGCCCTGACCTCCTCGATGGAGTGGGGCAGATTGCGGGACTTTATAAAATGGTATAGTCGGGTGACCCCTGGGTGACAGAGGTCGTTGTGGAGACCCTGTAATTTGTCCGTATGATAATTATAACCTCTGAGTTCTGGTATAAATCTTGTAAATATTTGTTGCAAATTTTCCAATGACTCTCTATTCTTTTTGTATTATGTCTATATCGTCGGGACACCCCACCTTGCCCAAATTATTTCCCCTTATCTAATTGTGCTATAAATGAAAGGAAACCAGTCTGTGTGCTTTCCTCTTTTGATAACTCCCAGTGTCCCTGCCGATTCCTACAATTATGGGCCCTTTCCTCCCAGCCTCCCCTCTCTCTGCAGTGGGCCTTCAGCACCAGGCTCTTCTGACCTGATTGACTGATGCTGTCTAGCACGTTTCTTGTGGGAATGAGGCGGCACTTACTTATACATGGTGCTGGTTTGTTTCCCGTTTCAGAAGAAAGTGCAGAGTGGGAAGCCGGTCCACTTGGCTTTATCTGGAATGCAACCCAGGGGCCAGAAAGCAGCGGTTAATGTTGGTGATAACAGGGGCAGAAAGCAGGCAAAAAACTTCATGTGAGCCTTATACTGGCTTCCGACATGCCGGTCTGATTGAAGGAAGGCCTGTAGTGAAAGAGTGGCGTGGGGTATATGTTATTGAGGACCCTACTGCACTTTGCTATCCAGCTTTCTGGTGATCAATGCAATGAGGCCCGGGGGTTGGCAAAGGAGAACATGGATATTATAGCACACTTTTGCTTGGGGCACTGACTCATGATACCTTGGCTGCTCCAGAGATTTATTTGACTGATCATCGCCTGGTTTTCCGTAGCCATTCCATTGTAAGAATAGTAGTTGAGAGCCTTTCTTGGTCCACTTACCACATCCTCCCAGCCCGACGACCGCCCACTCAAAGCCTATTTAATTTTATTGTTTGGATTGCCGTAAACCTCACGGTGCTTTGCTGTGAGTCTGGCAGTGGACTGGGTTCTAGTGACTGAATTGGGCCCGTTTCATCACTACATGTGATTGACAAATAAAGATGACCTCTGGGTTTTCAATCACCAGTGGAATCTTAGTGTAAACTCATTTTCCCCCTGGCACGTGAAGGGCGTGTGCTCTTTATATGGCAGAGTCGGATATTCAGCGTAACACCGCGAGCTGGAGCTGGCCTCATCCAAAGTGTGGAGTGTTCTCGACATCTGGAACCTTCCCAGCACGCTCCCGTTTATGGTCAGGGCTGTCTTTGCTCCGTTGGTGCATCAGGCATTTATTCACCATCAGCTAGCTGATTATCTGGACAGTGGGATGTTAAAGAGTGGCGTCACTCACCTGACTCTCGTTTTTACCATTACCGCAACACTTTCAGAGCCAATACTTTCATTCATCTGTGCAGGGCAGATCGAGTCCAGCTTGACATGGTGAATCTGTAGGGAACAGTTGAGGGCCCTTTAGTTGAGAACAGTCACTAAGATGTGATACTCTTTGCCCATTGCTGATTGCAGATGAACTTTTTGTTAATCGGGGTTTGCTTCCTTTCCTGTGTTAAACCAGTAGATTGTGATGATCAGATGTTCAGTACCACTAATGGAAACAGTACAACCAAACCCCACGGATTTGGTAAGTGGACCGAACCATCTAGATACATGTGAGTGACGGGATTGACCAGGATGGACTGGTTATGACAACAGAATCAGCACCACAGCCCAACCACACTGATAAATGTAAATGGACCGAAATTTCTAGATATATATGGGTGACGGGACTGGCCAGGATGGGCTGCTCATTACAACATCAACGTTCAATTATGTAGCGCATTTAACTTAGTAAAATACCACAAGGCACTTCTTACAGTCATAGCTAGAGTCATAGAGTTATATAACACAGAAAGAGGCCATTTGGCCAATCGTGTCCTCATCAGCCATCAAGCCCTGTCTATTCTAATCCCATTTTCCTGCACTTGGTCCATAGCCTTGTATGCTATGGCGTTTCAAGTGGTCATCTAAATGCTTCTTGAATGGTGTGAGAGTTCCTGCCTATACTACACTTTCGGGAAGTGAATTCCAGATTCCAAGCACCCACTGGGTGGAAAGGTTATTCCTGAAATCCCCTCTAAACCTCCTGCCCCTTACCTTGAATCTATGCCCCCTGGTTATTGACCAATTTAATAAGGGGAAAAGTGCCTTTCTATCTACATTATCTACACCACTCATAATTTCGTGCACCTCAATCAGGTCACCCATCAGCCTTCTCTGCTCTAAGGAAAACAACCCCAGCCTGTCCAGTCTCTCTTCATAGCTGAAGCACTCCAGCCCAGGTAACATCCTGCAGAATATCCTCTGCACCCTCTCCAATGCAATCACACCCTTCATATAGATGGCGACCAGAACTGCACACAGTAATCCAGCTGTGGCTTAACTAGCGTTTTGTACAGCTCCATCATAACCTCCCTGCTCTTATATTCTATGCATCGGCTAACGAAGGCAAATATTCCACATGCCTTTTTAAACAACATATCCATCTGTCCTGCTGCCTTCAGGGTCAATGTACGTGCACAGCAAGGTCCCTCTGAACCTCTGTCCTTCCTAGAATCCTACCAGTCATTGTGTATTCCCTTGCCTTGTTAGTCCTCCCAAAATACATCACCTCACACTTTTCCGCGTAAAATTCAATTTGCCACTGTTCTGCCCATCAGACCAACCCGTCTATATCGTCCTATAGCCTAAGGCATCCCAGCTCGCTAATTAACACTCCAGCAATTTTCGTGTCATCTGCGAAATTACTGATCATACCTCCTACATTCATATCTAAATCATTAATGTACACTAAAAACAGCAAACGACCCAGCACCGAGCATAATCAGACAAAATAGGATAGTGAACGAAAGAAGGAGCCATGAGGACAGGTAACCAAAAGTGTGATCAGAGGTAGGTTCGAAGGAGAATCTTAAAGGTGAGAAATGGAGAGACATCGGGAGGTGGTTCCAGAGTTTTGGGCCTAGACAGTTAAAGGCACGGCCTCCAATGCTCTTTTTGTGGGGAGGAAGTGATGGACACACAAAAATCCAGAGAATGAGCAATGCACAGTTCTTGGAGGATCGTAGGGCTGGAGGAGGTTTCACAGATTTGGAGCAGCGAGGCCATGGATGGATTTGAACAGGAGAATGAGAATTTTAAAATCGAGACATTGATGGACAGGATCCAAAGTAGGTCAATGAACAGAGCGTAATGGGACTTGCTGCGAGTTCGGTTGTGGGCAGCAGAATTTCGGGTGAGCTGCACAGTTTATGGAGGGTGGAAGATGGGAGTCGGGACAGGATAACATTGGATAAACCAAGTCTGGAGTCGGCAAAGCCTGGAGGCTTTTAATGGCAGATGGGGCGGAGTGGGTGAAGTTACTCAGTCTTTGAGAGGGAGACGACCTGTGGTCAGAAGCTCAGCTCAGGGCCAAATGGGATGATGTGGGTGTGAACAATCTGCTTCAGACTGCGACATTGGCCAGGGAGCAAGATGGACACGGTGGCTAGAGAGCGGAGTTTGTCATTGGGACCAAAGAGACTGGATTCAGTCTGCCCAAAGTTTAATTTTAGTAAATTTTGACTCATCCAGAACTTCATGTCAATCAAGTACTTTGATATCACAGAATCACTGGAGGTGTGGAGAGAGCTGATGCTGTATGCAATGTCAGTGTATATATGGAATCTGACATTGTATTTCTAGATGATGTTGTTAAGGGGCAGAATATAGATAGGAGGGCAAAAGAATAAATCCTTTGGGGACTCCAGAGGTGACAGTGCGAAAGCTCGATTATAAGCCATTGCAGGGTATTTTCTGGCTGTGATTGCAGAGGGAGGAGTGGAATCAGATGAAGGCAATTCACTCAGCTGGAAAATGGCGGAGTGTCATTGGAGAAGGATGTTGTCATCAACCGTGTCAACGGCAGGGGGAATGAGGAGGCATAGTGCACCATGGTGGCAGTAACATAAGAATATAATTCGTAACTTCAATAAGGACCGTGTCAGTGCTGTGACAAGGGCAGTAATTTAATTGAAATTAATTGATTCCTGAAAACTGGTCACGGATCTGGGAGACGACTACATGTTCAAGGAAATGAATAGGAGGTCGGAAATGGGGCGGTAAATTGCAAGGACAGAGGGGTGAAGGGTGGATTTGTTAGGAGAGACGATGATGGCAGGTTTGAAAGGGAACAGACAATGCCAGGGTTGACAGAACCGTTCATAAGCTCAGCTATCATGAGCGCTAGAAAGGGAAGCTGGGTGATTAGCACTTTAGTGGGAGCAGGGGTGGGAGAGCCCGAGGTGGCTTTCGTGGACAAAATGAGCTCAGACAGGTCAAAACGGGAAATAGAGAATATAGAACAATTCATGGTAATAAAGAAACTCTTTTGATTCAAAAACAGAGCACGCGAATTTAGGGGAATGTGCCAACTATTAATTAGAAATAGAATACAGGTGACTTTAGTGCAACCCAAAAACAGTTGAATTATAAATAATGGACAGGGAGGTTTAGGAGAACACAGTATCTGTTAAACTATAATTGGGGAATGGGGGATATAGGAGAACACAGTAACTGTTTAATTATAACTGGGGAATGGGGATGTAGGAGAACACAGTAACTGTTTAACTATAACTGGGGAATGGGGGATACAGGAGAACACAGTAACTGTTTAGTTATAACTGGGGAATTGGGGATATAGGGGAACACAATAACTGTTAAACAATAACTGGGGAATGGGGGATATAGGAGAACACCATATCTGTTTATTTATAACTGGGAAATGGGCGATATAGGAGAATAAAGTAACTGTTTAATTTTAACCGGGGAATCGGGGATATAGCAGATCATGGTAATAAAAACAGAAAATGCTGGAAATAATCAGCAGGTCAGGCAGCATCTGTGGGGAGAGAAACAGAGTTAACATTTCAGGTCGATGACCCTACGTCAGAACTGAAAAATGATGAAGATGGAACAGGTTTTAAATCAAGTGTAGGGGCAGTGAAAGGGGGGAAGGAAGGAAAGAACAAAAGAGAAGGTCTGTGATAGGATGAAAGGCAGGAGACATTGGCCCAGTAATTCGGATCCCAACGCATGAGTAAGCACCGTGTACTCAGGCGTGGGCCTGATGGAAGTGCCGGTTTTCAGCATGCACAGCGCCAGCACGGAAAACCGGATTTTCCTTTCCTCTGAACCAAGGGGTTCAGAGGTGGAACGCATGCATACAGGAGTCTGTGTGTGCACGCTGAAATTCCTTTTTATTTATAGGGTTGCCCACGCGATAAGGCCTTCAGTTTTTACGTGAGAAAAAAGCACACGTAAGTACTTAGTTTTAAAAGGTAAGTTGTCTATCAATTAAAGCTAGAAATTTTTTCCACAGATTTATTATTTTTAAAGACGTTACAGTAAGGTAAGTGTATTTTTAGACCCGATATGTTGAAAAAATTTTTTTTTTTTAAGTTTGAATATTTGTTTAAATTAGTTTTTTTACAGTTATTAATAGTTCATTTAACGAGTGGGATATTTATTAATTTTTATTTGAAGTTCAAGTACTGTTTTGGGCACCCGGAGTTTTCATGTGTTTGACAGTTCTTACTCTCAAACTCATGAATGAACTTTTGCAACCTCCGATTGGTTGCCCAGTGATCACGTGATCTCAGCCGGCTCATCGAACTAACTACGCTGCTGGATCACGCAAGCACAGCGCGCCGAGAGCTGAACCGGGCCACTGACAGGAAATCCACGCAGGGCCAGGCTTCAACTGTCGGCGCGCTATGTAAGTGTAGGTCGGGGGCTTGCACCCACGGGAAGGCCCCGGCACCAATTTCTGGGCCATTAAGAGAAAAAAGAGATGACGGTGCAAGGCAAATGGAGATAGTAATGGGATAAGTTACGAAACCAAAGATGAATCTAGGTGGAGTGTAAATGGCACTGGCTGAATGATCGACATCTGCCATGTGAGAGAGAGAGAAAAAACATGGAAGAAAATTATAGGGGCAGAGGTTATGGTCTGAAATTGATGAAAACGATGTTGAGTCTGGCAGGCTGTAAAATGCCTAATCGAAAGATGAGCTGCTGTGCCTCGAGCTTACATTGAGCTTCATTGGAACAGTGTAAGAGGCCAAGGATGGAGAGGTCAAAGTGGGATTGGAGCAGAAAATTAATGTGTCAGGCGACTGGAAGCTTGCAGTCAACCTTATGAACGGAGGTGTTCCACGAAGCGGTCACCCAATATGCGTTTTATCTCCCCAATGTAGAGGAGACCGCATCATGAGCAGCGAATGCAGTATACTAAATTGCAAGAAGAACAAATAAATCGCTATTTATCGCCTTATCGCCTGGAAGGAAAGGAGTGTTGGGGCCCTGGACAGTGAGAGGAAAGGAGGTAAAAGGGCATGTTTTGCATCTCCTGCGCTTGCACGGGAAGGTGCCGGGTGAAGGGAAAGGGGTTTTGGGAGTGATAGGGGAGTGCAGCAGAGTGTCACGGATGGAGCGGTCCCTTCAGATTGATTAACGGGGAGATGAGGGGAAGATGTGTTTGGTGGTGGGATCACACTGGAAATGGCAGAAATGGCGGAGGATGATACATCGAATGTAAAAGCTGGTGGAGTGGAAGGTGAGGACAAGTGGAACTCTCTAGTATAATGCCAGGGCACCACTGGTGCAGAAGGAGCACAGTCACCTCTGGTATAAGTGTAGGGGTGCTATTTTATACAGGAGGAGCACAGTCAACTCCAGTATCAGTGTAGGAGTGCCACTTGTATAGGAGGAGCACAGTCCACTCGAGTATAAGGCCAGGGAACAACTGGTGCAGGAGCAGCACAGTCATAGATACATAGAAACATAGAAGATGGGAGCAGGAGTAGGACAATCGGCCCCTCGAGCCTGCTCTGCCATATTATGAGAAAGTGGCTGATCATCCAAATTCAGTACAGTGTCCCTGCTTTCTCCCTATATCCCTTAATCTCATTAGCCTTAAGAAATATATCTAAATCCTTCTTGAATATGCTTAATGAATTGGTATCAACTGCCTTCTGTGGTAGAGAATTCCTGTTTTTGCCAACAAAGTGGTTAACCTCGCATTTATTCACATTATACTGCATCTGCCATGCATCTGCCCAATCACCCAACCAGTCCAAATCAAACTGGGGCTTCTCTGCATCCTCCTCACAGCACAAACGCCCACCCAGCTATGTGTCATCTGCATTAATTGGAGATTAAACATTTATTCCCTCGTCTAGATCATTAATATATATTGTGAATAGCTGGGTTCCTAGCACCGATCTCTGCGGTACCCCGATAGTCAATGCGTGCCACTCAGAAAAAGACCCCTTTTTTCCAACTCTTTGCTTCCTGTCTGCCAAAATGTTCTCTACCCTAATCCCATGTGCTTTAACTTTGCACGCTAATCTCTTCAGCGGGACCTTATCGAAAGCCTTCTGAAAGTCCAAATACACCACATGGTTCTCCCTCATCTATTCTACCAGTTACATCCTCAAATAATTCCAGTAGAATAGTCAAGCACGATTTACCTTTTGTAAACCCATGCTGATTTTGTCCAATCCTGTCATTTTTTTCCAAGGGCTCTGCTATTACATCTTATATAATGGACTCTAGCATTTTCCCCACTACCATGTCAGGTCTAAAATTACCCGTTTTCTCTCCATCATTTCTTTTAAATAGTGGGGTTACATTAGCTACCCTCCAATCCGTGGGAACTGTGCCAGAGTCGGTAGAATTTTGCAAGAAGACCAGCAATGCATCTACTACTTATAGGGCTTCTTCCTTAAGTACCTTCGTAGGAAGAGGGTTCGAGTACAGGAACAAGGATGTCTTGCTACAGTTGTACAGGGCCTTGGGGAGACCGCACCTTGAGTATTGTGCGCAGTTTTGGTCACCTTATCTGAGGAAGAACGTTCTTGCCATGGAGGGAGTGCAGCGAAGATTCACCAGGCTGATACCTGGGATGGCAGGAATGATGTATGAGGAGCGATTGTGTCGATTGGGTTTATACTCATTGGAGTTTATAAGATTGAGAGGGGATCTCATCGAAACCTATAAAATTCTGTCACGTCTCGACAGACCAGATGCAGGAAGGATGTTTCTGATGGCCGGGGAGTCCAGAACCAGGGGTCGTAGTCTAAGGATAAGGGGTAAGCCATTTAGGACTGAAATGAGGAGGAATTTCTTCGCCAGAGAGTGGTGAACCTGTGGAATTCTCTGCCACAGAGGGCGGTGGAGGCTAGTTCATTAAATATATTCAAGAAAGAGTTGGATATATTTCTTGAGGCTAAAGGGATCAAGGGATATGGGGAAAAGGCAGGGACAGGGAACTGAATTTGGATGATCAGCCATGATCACATTGAATGGCGGAGCAGGCTTGAAGGGCCGAATGGCCTACTCCTGCTCCTATCTTCTATGTTTCTATGATTCTATGTTACCGTAGTATGTAGATTATCAGGCCCTGGGGCTTTATCGGCCTCCATTCCCGTCAATCTCACTAACACCACATCCCTACAAATACTGAATTCATTAATATCCCTCTCTCATTAGACCGTATGTTCCCCGACATCTCTGGGAGGGTATTTCTGTCCTCCTTTGTGAAGACAGAACCAAAGTACGCATTTATTTGGTCAGTCATTTCTTTGTTGCCCATTATAAATTCCCCTGATTCTGACTGCAAGGGTGTACGATTGACTTCAACAATCTTTTTCTCGTCACATCCCTATAGAAGCTTTTACAGCCAGTTTTTACGTTCCCTGAAAGCTTAGTCTCATATTTTATTTCCCCCCTCTTAATTAATCCTTATATCCTCCTTTGCTGATTCCTAAATTGGTCCCAATCCTCAGATTTGCTGCTTTTTCTGGCAAATTTATATGTCATCTCCTTGGATATTGTACTATCCCTAATTTCCCTTGTTAGCCATGGTTGCACGAGCTTTTTTGTTTAATGTTTATGCCAGACAGGGATGAACAAATTCTGTAGTTCATCCATGCAATCATTAAACGTTTGTCATTGCCTAGCGCCCTGCAATTTTAGTCACCTCTAGTATAAGTGTAGGGGTGCCACTTCTACAGGAGAAGCACAGTCAACTGTAGTATACTTTTAGGACACCACTTTTACTGGAGGAGTAGAGAGAACTGTCGGATCAGGCCAGAGAACCACTGGTGCAGGAGGAGCACAGTCACCTCTAGTATGAGTGTAGGGGTGCCATTTTGTACAGGGGGAGCACGGTCAACACTAGTTTATGTGTACGGGTGTCAATTGTACCAGAGGAGCACGGTGAACTGCAGTATAAGGCCAGGGCACCACTGGTACAGGTGGAGCACAGCCACACCCACGATAAGTGTAGTGGTGCCATTTTGTTCAGGGTGAGCACAGTCAACTCTAGTAAAGGTGTAGGTGTGCCGTTTTGTACAGGGGGAGCCCAGTCAACTCTAATATATGTGTAATGTTGTCACTTTTACTGGAGGATCACAGTGAACTCTAGTATTAGTCCAGGGCACCACTGGTACAGAGGGAGCACAGTCAACTCTATTATAAGTGTAGGGGTGCCATTTTGTACAGGAGGAGCACAGTCAAGTATAGTATAAGTGTAGGGGTGTCACTTCTACCGGAGGAGCACAGTGAACTGTCGTACAAGGCCAGGGCTCCACTGGTAGAAGAGGAGCAAAGTAGTCTCTAGTATAAGTGTAGTGGTGCCATTTTGTACAGGAGGAGCACATTCAACTCTATTAAAATTGTAGGCTACGTATGGCAATGGGGGAACCCAGCCATGGCTAATGCTGCCGGACTTGCCTGCTCACCAGTATTGCAGGATTTGTTTCACCACCTATTCTGGAGAATTTGGTGTACTACGAGTGAATAAAGGGCAGGGTTGTTCAATTAGTATTATGGGAGTACCCTTCAGCAGGTCTGTCCGAATAAACATCACGACTCTGGGGGATTGAATTTTTCACTTGTAAACAATCTTTTAACTGTGTAATTGTTAAACTCTCCAATAAAAATGTCACACAGTTCCCTAAATCTGATATATCACATAAGCAAAACAACTTAGCTGAGTCTATTTGTTAAATGACTGTAACTAATGCTAATTATGGTTTAACCTGATTGACTCCCTAGAGGATTGATTCGTGTATTAATATAGCCTACCTTCCAATGCCTCAGCTGTGCGGCAGTCACAGTGTTTCATCTGCTACATAATTCATCGATTCTCACAGAAAATGGGGCGACCAACTATTCTGCTGATTAAAGAGATTTACTACCCGATTCTCGCAGCCGTTGGTGTCCCCGGTGAGTGAGCCATTTAAACCCATTTGTTGTTAATCGGTGTTAATTGACCCCCCTGTTCTGACAGCCTGGTGAATAAGGTAACCTTTTTCGCTGATGTCAACACTGTCGGTTCTGACTGGAACCATCTCGTGAACCGTGAGTCTGCACTTCCCGTATTACCCTTACCCTCACTGATGTTGCAATGTTCTTTGAAGCTACAACAGAATGATATTAGCGGATTTCCGGACCGTCTTGACACCACTTACAGCATGAGCGCTGCAGCAGCTCATTAAAATATGTGGGTTGGTTTCCCATGTAATGGCTCCAATACTAATCCTATTCTCACAAAGCTCCAAGTTCATATTCACACTGAATGGAGTAAAATGGTTTCTACAGGTACCTCCTTATAAATTTCAGTCAGACACCGGAACATTATTTCTCTCCTCTCTCTTTCTTACAGCGAACTTGGTGACAATGTTGATTCTCTTCCGAGGAAACTGCGGCCTTTCTAAGGGTATCTCTGTCTACATGGTGGCCATGGCAACAGGAGATCTCCTGGTTATGATGTTCAATGTAATAGTGTATCGTATTCTCAGTTATCACTTTCCACTTTCATTCCTGCACCAAACTCCCGTATGTAAGCTCATTCTATACATGACTGTTGTGAGCCTCGATTTGTCTGTTTGGTTCACTGTCTCCTTCACATTTGATCGATTTGTAGTTATCTGTTGTCAGAAGTTTAAAGCAAAGTATTGCATTGAACGTACTGCTTTCGTGGTTGTAACAACATTCTCCGTTGTGATCTTGCTAAAGAACATTCCCTTGATGTTTGCATATGAACCTCAGCAAATCATTAACAAGATGCAGTGGGGCTGCCGGTCAAGTGTGGCTTTCTTTTCCTCAACTCCAGGTGTCGCCTACCTCTGGTTTCACACTGTCTGGGTAGTTTGGCTTCCTTTTGCTTTAATCGTCTTGTGTAATTCTTTGACAATCAGTCGCATTGTAGTGGCCAGTAGAGCTCGCAGGGGATTCCAGAGTCACACGACTGACAATCAGTGTGACCCAGAAATGGTGAACCGAAGGAAATCCATCATTTTACTGTTTACTGTATCGGGCAGTTTTATATTGTTGTGGTTGACAGCTGTCATGAGTTTTGCAACTGCCAGACTGACAAACCCAAATTATTACCGAGGCGACCGCACAAATGCAGCCTATATCGCCACTGAAACCGGAGCAATGCTGAAGCTTTTGAGTTCCTGTATAAACTCGTGTATTTATGCAGCTACCCAGAGAAAATTCAGGGAAGAGCTGAAGATGTTGCTGAAATCTCCCTGAACACTGATTCTAAGATTGGTTAAAAATAAAATAATTTCGAACTAGAGCTTTCTTTGCTACATGAGAATTCACTGTTAGTTCATACTCCAGCTTAGACTGGGGTTCTCTCCCCTTACAGCCACATCAAGATGGTTCTTGTAAAATCTCACAGGAACGCGACTAAATTTATGCCCCCTGTGTCATTTAACCCAACATTGACCTTCGGTTTCCACAGTTCGTTGGCTGATGATTCCTGACAAATAGGGACATTCCGCCTTTAGTATGAAAAGTGTCAGTGATGATGAAGTTTAATAATGGAATATAATATTTGATCAACGGGTTTAATATCTGAAAGAGCAAGGAATGTAATTTAATTATACCATGTAATTGACACTAATATCCGTCAGATTTAGGTTAAAATTCGGTGGTTTGAAGTCCTGGTGACATTACCTATTCTTACAGGTTTGCTGAAAGTCTTACTTGGAGTGAATGCAGCTGCACTGAATGCCTCATCCTGTCTCCTGGGAATAAGGAGCGGTGCCGCTCTCCCCTTCACAGTGTCGCGATGTTTCACCATTTTATTGAAAGTTAACTGAAGTTGCCTCGTTTTACCTGCTTTTATCTGGTGTCTCTATTACTGAGAATTTGTTGAAGGCTTTGCAGGCACTTTAAATAAAAGCTCATATTTGCTTTCACTAATTATGCCACAGTTGGCCGTACTGCAGTTAATCTCAATCAGCGACGTGGTTACACAGGTAAAGCTGTGTAAGAATTCATAATATCCTAAATAATAGGGGAAGTTAATTCAACGATCTGAACAATGTAATAGCCAGGTATTGAGATGCAACAGCACTCTGCCTGTGTTTGCACAAGACAATAATATATAATAACCCCTGCATTTACCAACTGTTATTGACCAGGTATACCCAGTGCCAGGTGGTTTATTTGGAACAACGCCCGGTAGCACTGGGGGCCTCGATTTGAGAGCATTGCTCGGTGCAAAGACATAAGATGAAATATTGAGCCAATTATCTAACATTTTTTCGCCCTCCAGTTGTGCCTCAGCTGAAACGTTTCTTTCCAATATAAGCAGCGGCGTTTGGTTTAGGAATTGGAAGAAGTCGAGGAGAGGCTGCCCCTGGGATTGGTAAATCCAACGGTCACACTGCAGGTTATGTAAGATCAGCAGAGGAACATAACAACATAAGAAATAGGAGCAGGAGTAGGCCATTCGGCCCCTCGAGCCTGCTCCACCATTCAACAAGATCATGGCTGCTCTGATCCTAACTGCCAATCTACTATCACAGAACCATCTCCTGAATCTAACAGAATTAGACACACGAAATAGGAGCAGGATCAGGCTACACGGCCCCTGGGCCTGCTGCGCTACCCACAGGGCCATGTCCAATCCGAACCTAGACTCATGTCCAAATTCCTGCTCGCTCCCCGTAACCCTTAATTCCCTTTACTTCTAGGAAACTGTCTATTTCTGTTTTAAATTTATGTAATGATGTAGCTTCTACAGCTTTTTCGGGCAGAATATTCCATGGACCTACCACCCTCTGAGTGAAGTGGTTCCTCCTCATCTCAGCTTTGAAAGAGCAGCCCCTTATTCTAAGACTATGCCCCCTAGTTCTAGTTTAACCCATCATCGGGAACATCCTCCCCGCATCCACCCGATCCAAACCATTCACAATCTTATATGTTTCAATAAGATCGCCTATCATTCTTCTGAACTCCAATGAGTAGAGTCCCAATCTAATCTACCTCTCCTCATATGTCCATCCCCGGATGTAACCGAGTGAACCTTCTTTGAACTGACTCGAGAGCAAGTATGTATTTTCTTAAGTATGGACACCAAAACTGCATGCAGTATTCCAGGTGCGGTCTCAACAATACCTTGTACAACTGAAGCAATACCTCCCGATTTTTATATTCTATCCCCTTAGCAATGAAAGTCAACATTCCATTGGCCTTCTTAATCACTTGCTGCACCTGAATACTAAACTTTTGAGTTTCGTGCACCAGGAGCCCCAGATCCCTTTGCACTTCAGTACTTTCCAGTTTCTTGCCATTAAGATAATAATTTGCTCTACGATTTTTCCTGCCAAAGTGCATAACCGCACACTTTCCAGTATTGTATTCCATCTGCCAAATCTCTGCCCACTTACTTAGCCTGTCTATGTCCCCTTGCAGGTTTTTTACGTCCTCCTCACTCACTACTTTCCCTCCCATCTTAGTATCATCTGCAATCTTTGATATGTTACACTCGGTCCCCTCCTCCAAATCGTTAATATAGATTGTAAAGAGTTGGGGACCCAGCACTGACCCCTGCGGATCACCACTAGTTATGATTGCAGGTCTGAGAATGAACAATTTATCCCAACTCTCTGCCTTCTTTTAAATAGCCAATCCTCTATCCATCCCACAATATTACCCCCAATCCCATGATTTTTTATCTTAAGCAATAATCTTTGGTGTGGCACCTTGTCGAATGCCTTTTGGAAGTCGAAATACACTACATCCACTGGTTACCCTTTATCCACCCTGTATGTTACTTCCGCAAAGAACTCCTGCAAATTTGTCAAACATGACTTCCCCTTCATAAAACAATGCTGACTTTGTCCTATTAAATTATGATTATCCAAATGTCCTGTTACTGTCTCCTTAATAATGGACTCCAAAATTTTACCAACCACAGATGTTAGCCAACCGGTCTATCGTTTCCAGCCTTCTGTCTACTGCCCTTTTTAAATAAGGGTGTTACATTAGCAGTTTTCCAGTCTGCCGGGACCTTTGCTGAGTCCAGGGAGTTTTGGAAAATTATTACCAATGCATCCACAATACCTACCGCCACTTCCCTCAAGACCCTAGGATGTAAGCCATCAGGTCCAGGTGATTTATCCGCCTTGAGTCCCATTATTTTAACTAGTACCACTTCCTTAGCGATTTTGATCGTGTTTAGCTCCTCCCCCCGTAGCCCCCTGTTTGTCCAGTGTTGGGATATTCTTAGTGTCCTCTACTGTAAAGACTGATACAAAATATTAATTCAGTGCTTTTGCCATCTCCATATTTCCCACCATTAATTTCCCGGTCTCATCCTCTAAGGGACCAATATTTACTTTAGCCACCCTTTTTCTTTTTATATAACTATAAAAACTCTTATGATCTGTTATTATATTTTTTGCTAACTTACTTTCATAATCTATCTTCCCTTTCTTAATCAATCTTTTTGTTATTTTTTGCTGTCTTTTAAAGTTTTTCCAATCCTCTATCCTCCCACTAGATTTGGCTACCTTATATGCCCTTGTTTTTAGTCGAATACTATCCTTAATTTCTTTACTTAGCCACGGATGGCTGTCTTTCCTTTTACACCCTTTTCTTCTCAGTGGAATATATTTTTTTGGATGTTGTAAAATAACTCCTTAAATGTACACCACTGATCATGTATTGTCTTACCCTTTAACATATTTTCCCAATCCACTATACTCAATTACGCTCTCATACCTTCAAAGTCTCCTTTATTCAAGATTAGCACGCTTGTTTGTGATCCAACCATCTCACCCTCTACTTGAATATGGAATTCAACCATGTTATGGTCACTCATTCCAAGGGGATCGTTTACTAGGACATTTTTAATTTATCCTGTCTCGTTACACAGGACCAGATCTAAGGTTGCTTGCCCCCTGGTCGGTTCAGTTCGCAGACTGTTTCCACTGGTCGGATCTTCAATATATCCAGATACCCATAGAATACTGTGTCCAGTCGATCTTTACACGTTTTCCGTGATTGATCGGCATTATACATATTGGTTGAAATTTCCTTTGAAATGTACTGTTTTTAACGTGTTCTATGTTGGACAGCCGGTTCGTGCGCTGTCTTTCATATACAAGTTTTCTGTAGTTCTCCTCATGGCGATGTTTTGCGTTCAGTGCGGGAATTTCCTGACCTGTACAGAACGGGAGGGGAGGCGCCGTGATAATTCAGGTTGGAGCTCCTACATTTCCTCTCTATAATGGGCTCGGGTCCACAAATAAAACAGTACTTATGCAAAAGTGTTCCCAGTTCTTAGACGAGTCGGCCTTGCATGGTATCTCTAATCTTCTGGTGTCCTGGTCAGTATTTATTCCTGAACAAACATAAGTACCACAGATCCTCGGGGGCGCTATTGGCCACGGAAAATGACGCAAACCAGATGAATTGCATTTGCCGACCGTTATACGACAATATTCATTTCTAATAAAGTCAATGTAAATGCATATCGGGCCAAGCGTATAATAGGTGATTGATGTGATACAAGTTCTTTCGTTTTACCCGCCCACGCCCAATTCTGAGCCATCTGATCATTTGTCATATTGCTGTTTGTGGGTCCTTGTCTTCCCTACTTCCTGACATTACTGATGTGACTGAATTATTTTTTCACTGTGAGTCGCGTTAGGACGTCCTGGGGCCTTAAAAGCCGCTATAGAAATGCAAGGGGTAGAAATTCGTCTTGGACAATAAGGCAGATTCACAACGCTTCCTGTTATATGCACCGCCCAATATTCAGTTCCATAGCAGTGTATAACAGGCGAGCGATGCGACGACGCCGGTTTGGCCTCTCCTCCTGTGACTAATTTCCCACCAAGTACATAAATTCCAGCCAATCCTCCAGGTCTGCTTTTATGGAGTATTTCAGCGTCCTCAATTTTATCTGTTTTCAACACAAGTTGTAAAGTCAGTTATCAATCCATTATTCTTTAGTGTAATCTGAATATTCTGACACTAAAGTCCTTTTCATTTTTGACCTGCGCTGAAACCTGGCTGGAGCGGACTATCCACCACTCATACACCTGGCCGAATTTCCCCTCCATAGGCTATAATGGAAAAAACAATTGGGCGGGTGTAAAATAACTTACCAGCAGTTTAATCTCCATCGAAGTTGGAAAGTTCACATGAACCTGTGGCTTATTTGGCAGAAGTAACTAAAGTGGAGGAAAGTTCAGTAGATACGGAGTTATTATCTTGTTCCCTATTTTCCAAATACTAATTGATAAAGTGCGGACAATGGCGAAGTAGCCACCAACTGTTTCAAGACACTGCTATCAGAGTCATTTGGACAGGCACAGCATTTGGATTGTGGGTCAGATTTCAGTTCATGTAGATGAAACCTACTCTCATAAATTCTTATGCATAGCAACAGATTTAAATGTTTGCTATAAATCTATGGCATAATGAGGTTGAAAGAAAAATTGGAATAGTTGGGGTATAACTGGTGCGAAGTTCTCTGTTGTGTATCAATAAGTCGGAACACGATGATCACATTGGATGTGTTTGTATACCAGTGCAGAGAGTTCTGTGGTTGTAGACTGTTAGTGGACGAATGTATAGCACCATTCTGAGCCTGACGGCCGCCCTTAGCATCGGGATGTGCCACTTGTTACACTCAATTGCAGAAGAATCTTAAGTGATCTTTACCTTGGCTGGAATTAAATACATTTTGCGTTAGATTAAAGTAAAACAATAAAAACTAATGATCGCCAAAATATAGTAAGCATAAATATTAGCGATAAATTTGTTGTGCTTGAACAACAACAATAATGCAAAATTGCTGAACAACAAACTGCAAGGAATGAAAGATTCAGGAACTCCTGAATATAATTGGTGACACATCACAGAATCGGCTGCATGCTGCACACATTGGTTGTTAGTTTCTGAATTATAACGAACCAGATTCACATTTGAAATGCGCCCTGCGTCAGCAGGAACCCGGTACGACAGCCTTCACGATTGGCCGTGGGAAGTGAGGTCATAGTCTGATTATCTTAGAACAGGAAACGCTGCCGCCGATCAGCGTCTCTGTCAGAATGCTTCAGCTTTCTCAGTGGCCAGATGACATATTTCCCAGTCTCAGAATTCTGCCGGACCAACAAGTTATGGAAGTAAAACCCAACACCAAGTCCGTCAGCCCCAGGATATCAGTTCACTCTACAACTCTTCAAGCAAAGGTCATGAGAATTGGAACAAATGTCACTGGGCAATGCATATCGGAATTTAAATGTGTTCCAAGCAACAACCATGTAGAGTACTGCCTAAAATGCCATATAACACATTAGATTTAATTTAAAGTCATTTATTTAATTTAAATGAATTTCATTTATTTCAACTTAATTTAGTTTATTGTGCTTTCGTTCAATTTAATTTAATGTTATTTTATTTTCAAACTCTCTTTAAGCTTCCATGGTGATTTCTGTCACTATTGAATTTAGATGCAATTTACATTGGTCACAACAGTTGATATTGTTGTGAAATGATAATCACATGTCTACAAAATGCCTTCATCTGCTCGAACTTATGCTCAGAGTTTCTGAGATTGAGGGTCGACTGGAGTCACTGTAGGACTGAACATTTCCTCGATCACATGTTGCAGGAGGTTATCACTCCACAGCCACAGTGAGTAGAGGAGGATATAAAGTCGGTGGCCATTGGCAGGGTGTGAAGTGGCAGGTGGTGTAAGGGTCCTCCCGCAATGTGGCAATCTTAAGGATGGGGCCGATTAAAGAACCACAAAGGAGAATTTCTTGTGCAGGCAGGGGATATGCCTTAGGTACTAAATGAATACGTTGCATCTGTCTTCACTAAAGAAAATGATGCTGTCAATGTCACAGTAAAGGAGGCGATAGTTGAGAAATGAATAGGAAAAACATCAGTAAAGAGGTTGCAGGGCTCAAACTAGAAACGTCAACTGGTCCAAATGCGCTGAATTCTAGGTAGCTGAGGGAAGTAATGGATCTTCAGAGGCTCTGGAGTCACATAATCTTCCAATCCTCCTTAGATATGGGAGAGCTATAATAGTAGTGGTGAATAGCAAATGTTACAACCCGTTGGAAAAAGGGGATAGGAATAAATCTGGCAACTACAAGACAGTCAGCCTTACGTCGTGTGAAAACATTTAGAGAAAATAATCTGACACCAGCTTGATTGGCACTTGGAAAATTTGCGATACTCAATGAAAGTCAGCACGGATCTTTAACGGGGAATCATGATTTACTAACTTGATCGAGTCCTTTCATGAAGTAGCAGAGAGGTTTGATGAGCATAATGCAGTTGATGGTTTGTATATGGATTTTCAAAAATCATTTCACAAAGTACTACAGATCTGTTAGCAAAATTGAATTCAAAATTGATAACTGAAAAAAGGAAGCTTAGATAAATGTTAGTTAAATAATTCAGGGGAGCACCAAGCTGAATACAAATTAGCAAAGGTTTTGATAAAGGAAATCCGACAATTTTTTTCCAGGGGCAGGCTTCTCGGTAACCTAAGGACACAGATTTAAAGTAATAGGCACCAGAACCAGCAGGGCCATGAGGTAAAATAAATGAAAATAATATGTAGCAGTTATCACTTTCAAACAGCCAGCAAAAGCACAATGGGCCAAATGGCCTCCCTCTGTACTGTATTATTCTAGGATTGTATGATTGTATTATCCCAGCACATTGTTCATACTAAATCGCAGTGTAGGGTGTAAATTTAGCAAAAGCTGCACTAAGATTGTATGAAGCGGATGTGGGATCCTGAAGCAACTTTCGGAGAGCGGAACCAATATCCTTGTGGGGAGGTTTGCAGGCACTGTTGGGGGTGGGTTTAAGCTAACTTGGCAGGGGGATGGGATACAGAGTGGAGCTATAGTAGGGGGTGATTTACAGCCAAATACGGAGGAAAAAACAAGTCAGCTGGGAAGGCAGAGCAAATATGTGAAGGCAAAAGCGAATATGGCAAGGCTGGAAGGCATTTATTTTATTACAAGGAGTCTTGCAAATAAGGTGGATGAACTGAAGTTGTTGTTGAACACATGGGAGTACGATATTGTTGCTATCACAGAGACATCTTTGAGGGAGGGTCAGGACTGGCAGCTCAATATTCCGGGGTATAGAATCTTCAGGCGAGAGAGAGGGTGTGTAAAAGGGGAGGTGGTGTTGCAATATTAATTAAGGAGTCAATTACTGCTGCAAGGAGGGATGATATATTAGCGGGTTCCTCTAATGAGGACATATGGATAGAACTTAAAAACAAAAAGGGGCAAGCACTTTGCTACGAGTGTACTATAGGCCCCCAAACAGCCAGGGGGAGATAGAGGAACAGATATGTAGGCAAATCTCAGAGAAGTGCGAAAATAAAAAGGTAATAATAGTGGGGGATTTCAACTTCCCCAATATTAATTGGGATACTCAGAGTGTGAAAGGCTTGGAGGGCGCAGAATTCTTAAAGTGCATCCAGGAGAGCTTTTTCAGCCAACATGTAGAAAGTCCTACAAGAGAGGGGCCGGTACTGGACCTAATTCTATGGAATGTAGCCGGGCAAGTGGTGAAAGTGTCAGTAGGAGAGCATTTTGGCGACAGTGACCATAATTCGGTGAGATTTAAGGTGGTCATGGAAAAAGACAAAGACGGCCCGGAAATAAGGGTTGTAAATTGGGGGAAGGCCGATTTTAATATGATAAGGCAGGATCTGGCCAAAGTGGACTGGGCGCAGCTACTTATTGGAAAATCCACATCAAAGCAGTGGGAGACTTTCAGAACGGAAAAAGAGAGAGTTCAACGCCAACATGTTCACATAAAGGTCAAGCGTGGGACCAACAAGCAAAGGGAACCTTGGATGACAAGGGATATACAAAAATGCATTAGGAAAAAAAGGGGGGCTTTTGGCAGTTACAAAAGTCTAAAGACGGAGGAAGCCCTAGAGGAGTATAAAAAGTGCAGGGGCATACTTAAAAAAGAAATTAGGAGAGCGAGGAGGGGCAATGAAATAACTCTGGCGAGCGAAATAAAGGAAAATCCTAAGATGTTCTATAAGTATATTAAGGGCAAGAGGATAACCAGGGAAAGAGTAGGGCCCATTAGGGACTAAAGTGGCAATCTGTGTGCAGAGCCAGATGATGTAGGTGGGGTTTTAAATGAATATTTTGCATCTGCGTTCACTATGGAGAAAGACGATGTAGACATAGAAATCGGGCAAGGGTACTCTGATATACTTGAACATATTAGCATTGAGAGGGAGGAGGTACTAGCGGAATTAGCAGGCCAAAAGTGGATAAATCCCCAGGCCCGGACGAGATGTATCCCAGGCTCCTGTGTGAGGCAAAACAGGAGATTGCAGGGGCTCTGACACAAATTTTCAGAACCTCTCTGGCCACAGGGGATGTACCAGAGGACTGGAGAACAGCTAATGTAGTACCATTATGCAAGAAGGATTTCAGGGATAAACCAGGGAATTACAGGGCAGTGAGCCTAACATCTGTGGTAGGGAAATTATTGGAAAAAATTCTGAGGGACAAAATTTGTCTCCACTTGGAGAGGCAAGGATTAATCGGGGATAGTCAGCATGGCTTTGTCAGTTGTAAATCATGTCTGACCAATCTGATTGAATTTTTCGAGCGGGTGACTAGGTGTGTGGATGAGGGAAATGCTGTGGATGTGGTATACATGGACATCAGTAAGGCTTTTGACAAAGTCCCGCATAGGAGGCTGGTCAAGAAAGTAAGAGCCCATGGGATCCAGGGTGCCTTGGCACGTTGGATCCTAAACTGGCTGAGTGGCAGGAGGCAGTGGGTGATGGTCGAAGGTTGCTTTTGTGACTGGAAGCCTGTGTCCAGTGGGGCACCTCAGGGATTGGTGCTGGGTCCCTTGCTGTTTGTGATTTAGATAAATGATTTGGATGAGAATGTAAAAGGTATGATCAGTAAGTACGCAGATGACACGAAAATTGGTGGGGTGGTAAATTGCGAGGAGGAAAGCCTCAGGCTACAGGACGATATAAACGGGTTGGTCAGATGGGCGGAAAAGTGGCAAATGGAATTTAATCCTGAAAAGTGCGAGGTGATGCATTTTGGATGGACAAATAAGGCAAGGGAATACACAATGAGTGGTAGGACCCTAAGAAGTACAGAGGGTCAGAGGGACCTTGGTGTACATGTACATAGATCCCTGAAGGCAGCGGAATAGGTAGATAAGGTGGTTAAAAAGGCATATGCGATACTTGCCTTCATTAGCCGAGGCATAAAATATTAGAGCAGGGAGGTTATGATGGAGCTATACAAAACTCTGGTAAGGCCACAGCTGGAGTAATGTGTGCAGTTCTGGTCGCCTCACTATAGGAAGGATGTGATTGCTTTGGAGAAGGTGCAGATAATATTCACCAGGCTATTACCTGGGATGGAGCGCCTCAGCTATGAAGAAAGACTAAACAGGCTGGGTTTGTTTTCCTTGGAGCAAAGAAGGCTGAGAGGGGACCTGATTGAGGTGTACAAAATGATGAGGGGCATAGATAGGGTAGATAAAGAGGAACTTTTCCTCTTCGTAGGCGGGTCAATAACAAGGGGGCATAGATTCAAGGTAAGGGGCAGGAGGTTTAGAGGGGATTTGTGGAGGATCTTTTTCACCCAGAGGGTGGTTGGAGTCTGGAACTCACTGCCTGAAAGGATGGTAGAGGCAGGAACCCTCACAACATTCAAGAAGCATTTGGATGAGCACTTGAAATGCCATTGCATACAAGGCTATGGACCAAATGCTGGAAAATGGGATTTGATTGGACAGGGTTTGATGGACGGCGCAGATACGATGGGCCGAAGGGCCTCTTTCTGTGCTGTATAACTCTATGACTCTATGACTCTATATGTGTTCACAGTGAAGAGCTCAGACGGCTGTGAAAGACACAAATTCACTTGAACCCTCCACGAGACCTTTCTCACCAATTTACACTAACATTTATGTAAGGATGAAAGGGATTTTATTTCCTTTAAGATAAGTCAGAATCAATCAGAAAAGTGTAGAATTTGTTTTTATTTTTGTCGCTGGTTCAATTGAAGCGCATCACGCACTGTATCCAACCATTACAATACATTAGTAAAGTTAGTAAATTTATAAAAATGATTTAAAATTGGAATGGATACTAACCATTATGGGTATATCAGCAATTATCTGTGAAAAATACCTCATGTAGTTTCAGCCCAAACTTACATCTCTTTCTGGAGCCTAATTTTGCTAAATTTTCAAAATCAATTGGCTCAGCCAAGTACCGTTCTCCCAAAATGCACCATTTCGTTTTGAGTCTCTGTCACGAGTGGACTACAACTCCCAGAAACCAGCAGCGTATCAGTGCACGTCATTCCGTGTAACTCTCAATTATGAAATGCAGCATATCTCCGCCCCTACTCCTCTTTAGTTCAATTCCTCAGTGAGAAGTTAAAAGGAATCAATGAAGGATTCATCTTCTTCCTCAGCATTTATCTTTCAGGATAATAAAATTCAGCTTTCCAACAATGGGATCTCCAGGACGTGGGAAAAGACTTGGATTCACAACACAGGAGGTTTCTAGCATTTGATGCTGTGTAGGGGCCCTTCAACACAACACAACCAAATTCCTCTGTTTGTACTTCAATAGAGGGCATCTAACCGGGTCTCCAGCTTTTCATTTGTTGCAGCAGGGGCAGGCACCAAAGACTATCCCATTACCAACTGTGAGGATGATTAGATTAAATCGGCAACTTAACAAAATAACGTTAAATAATAGAGTCCCTATTATTGCCTTGTAAACTGCAGTTAATGTAGTGACAGGTGTACTCCATTTAAGGTAAATTTTTGATGCTATTCGCTTCTTTGAATATAATTTTCTTGTATTCTTCATTGTATTTCTTGATTGTAAAACTACTCAGATTGAAATTGATCAGTTTACTTTTGTCTAAGTTACGCAGCACACTGATATTGCAGTTTGTTTACAGAAGGTTATCGTTGTCATGTGATAAGCTGTCCATAATATAGTTGTCAACATCAGAAGCAGAATAATAGGTTTGTGCCCAATGCCCCTCCTGTTAATTCAGTATTCAAACTACAGAATACTATTATCAGTGAGCAGAAATGGTCCACCCGGCTTCCCGTCTTACTCTTAATTTCACATTTTGAACTTGTAGATCTTTAAGATTGAACTCCTTGATACAGCGAAGAATTTGAGTAATTTGTGCATTCTCCTCGTCACATTAAAACTGACATGAATTCACCTAGGAGTTTCCACTTTTCTAAAGATAGAAAGCAGGATTTTCTATAATTTCTTCAAAACTGGAATTGTGAATCTGTAGAATCTCTGGTACTGAGCTGTGTGGCATAGACAGTGCAGGAATATTCTTTTTATGATTGGCTTAACAGAACTGCCACATAGCCCAAATGGTGTACACCTCAAACATCCTGTGGCAAGAATAACACCTTTAAATTCAATTCTATTCCTCTGATATTCTATGGTCCATTCTCGAACAAAGGGGTGATTGGGAACTGGCAGAGTGGGGGAACCTGTGGGACTTGTATGATTTCGCAATAATTTCGAAATTTCCTACAGTTCTGAAGATTAATTTTTTGATTAAAGAATACCTGGGTAATATACCTTTAAAAAATCCAGGGATCAAAATGGCCACCAGACCGCATGGCAGAAGACAAGGAATTGAAAAGGCAGCTTGTGTGTGTGTCTGTGAAAAAGGTGAAGATCGAAGATGTCTGACCGGACTGCCAATCAAAGGCAGTTCAGGGTCTTTCCCCTCCCTGCAGAGACAATCGATGTGTTTACAGAAACTGCTACACAAAGAATAACCATCTGAGACTGGTTTTAGTCTGACCACAAGGATAATGGCCTAGAATTTCGCTATCGCCGCGCCAGGTCTTTAGCGCCCGAAAGTTAGCGGTCGCCCGGATTCCCGTAGCGCCCGCCTGAAATTCAGTTGCAGCACCCCAAGACGGGGGCGGGCGCTATTGCAGGGTTTGGCCGCCTCGCTTGGGGCGGTGAAAGTCAATTTCAGGTGTCCAGCTGCCGCTGCACCACCCGATGTGGTGCGGCAGGCTGGGGTACTGCAGGCCTCCTCCTTCGCTTAAGGAGGAGCTGCCTGCAGCCGTGAGATCGCCGCTGGATTCCCCCGGCAAAGGAGCCCGGCACCACGGAGAAGTGCCGGGCTCACGGGGGTCAGAGACCAATGCCGCGGGGGGGGTGGTGTGGGAGTCCAGGGAGGAAGGAGCGGCCAAGCGGCCGCAAGGAAAGCGGCCGGCCGCACCTCCACCTTTGCGCCCCGGCCTCTCGGAGCTGCAAGGCCCCGTTTTACAAACGCTCTTTGCGCCCACTACGGGTGAGGCGGCGGCAAGTGAATTTGGGCGTTGGGCCGGCATCACATTAGAACCAGGGCGCTGTGCACACCGATGACGTCATCGGTGCCGGCGCAGTGCTACCGGCTAACGCCACCATTTGCGCTACACTGAATTCCAGGTTACCAACAGCGCCGGCGCTAAAGACCTCTTTGGGCGCTAAGTGGGCGGTAACACCACTGAATTTCTAGGCCATTGACTTTTATTTACACTACTCAAGCAATCACGGAAATAGTTCAAACCACAGCAGCTTTATTCAAAGGACAAATTTAAACTGCAACTTTATTCAAAGCCATCACAGACAATGGACAAATTAAAACTGCAACTTTATTCAAAGCCATCACAGACAATGAGGACACATTTAAACTGGAAACAGTTTAAATGAATGGGTGATTCATCCAAACCCATTACAAGACAAAGGGGCAGTTTGGATCCCTTTTGTTTAGCACAGATGCATCCGGATTTGGGCGGGACATTTCGGCCCCAAATTGGAGTATAAAAGATAGCTTCTCAGAAGCCATCTCGCTCTCTGTGGCCTCGCCTCCATGCTCTCTACAACGTGCGAGTCTGCCTGAAGAAGTGGAACACAAGCAGTTTACTTTTAAAATACTGGGGTGGTTTTACTTTGGGGCAGTGAAGATCAAATATTGCAGGGCATGGAGAAAGCGTTTTCATTGGTGAGCAGATATTTTTCTGGCCCCTTTACAAGGCAACTTAGAATAGATTTAGGGCTGGGAATTAAGTGGGAGTTTTGTTAGAACTGTGATTTTAGTCGATCTTCCCTCGTTGTGTTTCCTTCTCTCCTCCCCTATTTAAGTAACAGTGTTGCACTAGCAGATAAGGCTGTAGTGAACACTGAGAGTAGCTGTACTAAAGTGCTGTTTTTAAGTAAAAGCCACTAAGCAAAGGTGCAGTAGTAAGCAAGGTGCTTCGATATTTTAAAGTGCTGTATTTTAATAAAGGAGTGTTGCACTGAGCAGAGAAGTGCTCCAGTGGACACTGAGTGGTTCTATTTAAAAGTGCTGTATAGTTTAATAAAGGAGTGTTGCACTGAGCAGAGAAGTGCTCCAGTGGACACTGAGTGGCTGTATTTAAAAGTGCCGTATTTTAATAAAGGAGTGTTGCACTGAGCAGTGAAGTGCTTCAGTGGACACTAAGTGGCTGTGTTTAAAAGTGCTGTATTTTAATAAAGGAGTGTTGCACTGAGCAAAGAGCGCTCTAGATGAAACTGAGTGTACTGCGTTAAGCAAAAGTACTGTACCAGGCATAAGTGCTGTATCGATTACATTTTAAGTTGTTTCTTTCTTTTTGTTTCAATAAATACTGGTCTGTTTTGTACCCAAACCACGAGTCACGTTTTTTCTGTCTACATCGCTACCGAAGGAGTCCGGCGGTCAGAACCAGGAATAGGGGAGCGCTTCGAAACCACACGGTGGTCCCTGGAGCAGCTCAGAGACTTCTGACAGGACAGAGACAATAACCCCAACCCCGTTGTTTAATTCCTGCAGACTGGGATCTGGCAGAGTGTGGGAACCCGTGGGACTGGGATCCGGCAGAATGTGGGCGTCCTTGGGACTTGGATCTGGCAGAGTGCAGGAACCTGTGGGACTGGGATCTGGGAGAGTGTGGGAACCCGTGGAACTGGGATCTGGCAGAGTGTGGGAACCCGTGGGACTGGGATTGGGCAGAATGTGGGAACCCATGGGACTGGGATCTGGCAGAGTGCTGGAAGCCGTGAGACTGGGACCTAGCAGAGTGTGGGAACCCGTGGGACTGGGATCTGGCAGAGTGCGGGAACCCGTGGGAATGGGATCTGGCAGAGTGTGGGAACCTGTGGGACTGGGATATGGCAGAGTCCGGGATCCAACAGAAGGAATGGGAACCGGGAGAGCGGGGACATGATGAGAAGGAGAGCGGAAAGAGGTGAACAAATCAAGGACAGAAAGAGCACCAATTTGAATTAATAAAAAGTCAAATATATTTTGTTTTCTGCTTTTATATACCCATCAGTGAAATGAAATGAAAAGGGATTCGATTAAATTGGCAAAGGAAGAGGGTGGATCTTTTCAAAAGGGGATTTTTTCATCATATTTGAAATGTGCTTTGCTGATTATTAAATTGCTGATTATTCGATAAAATTAAAGAATAATATACTTCTAAACTGAACAAGGAAGAGATCAAACTAAGACGGGAGGGTCCTGGAAGTCAGGTCTCGGGCGGGCCCTCGTCCACAGCTGGTGAAAGACCGGAAACTGCCGACATGGCGAGAAGAGGGGATAGTTCTCCATAGAGCAGTGATTGTTCAGGGAAGACTGAACAGAGATGTTCAAATTGATGAGGGGTTTTGATTATATAAGGAGTGATTGTTTACTCTGGCATGAGGGTCAGTAATCAGAGGACGCTTATTTAATAATTGGATAATGATGCAGGGAGGAGATGAGGAGGTTTTTTTTACGTAGCAAACTGTTATAATCTGGAATGAATTGCCTGAATGGGTCATGGAAGCGTATTCAACAACAACAAAAAACATATTGCATCCATACAGCACCTATCAAGATCAAAAACATCCTAAAGCGCTTTACAGCCAATTGAAGTACTTCTCAATGCAGAAACTGTGGTCATGTTGGAAGCGAGAAATCACATTGCATACAGCCAGGTCTTACCAATAACCATGAGATGATGATCAGGGATGTTGGTTGAGGGATGAATATTGTCCAGGACTCTGATGAGCCCTCCCCTGCTCTTATTTCAGAAAGTGCTGTGGGATATTTTACGTTCTCCTGACAGGGCAGTCGGGGCCTTGGTTTAACGTCCCATCTGGAAGACGGCACCTTTGACAGTGCAGCACACACTCAGTACTGCATTGAAGTGTCAGCATAGATTTTGTGTCCAGGACCCTAGAGCAGGATTTTAACCCACCGCCATCTGATACAGAGGCGAGAGTGCTAACACAGAGCCACTGCTGACACCTTTATAAAATTAGTAACTTTAAAAGGGAATTGGATATTTACTTGAAAAGGCAAGGTTTGATGGGCTTCGGGGAAAGAGCAGGGGAGTTGGAATAATTGGATACTTATTTAAAAGAGGAGGGGGAGGCATTAGAGGTCGCATGGTCTCCTTAGACGCTTTCTGATTCTATAATTCTATGCAGCTTGCTTTGTCCGCCCATTATTATCAATGGAATTAAACTAATGAAGGGGGGCAGGAGGATTCAGGAAAGAGTACATTTAAAATCAGTGTAATGTCAAGTTTTGTATAAAAATTAACAGAGCTGTTCAGGAAGGAACAGATAGAGTAACAGAGGCAATACAACATCAGTGACTAAGGTGACAGCAGGGAAATATGATAATGAAGTCAATGCTAAAGGAGCTATTCCTGAATGTGCAAAGCATTCGCAACAAAATAGATGAATTAATAGCATAGATGGAAATTAACAGGCCTGATCTAATAGCCATAACAGAGACGTGGATGTAAAATGGTCAAGGTTGGGAAATAAATATTCCAGGATACATAACTTTTAGAAGCGATAGGCAAAATTGAAAATGGAGGAGGTTTAGCCCTGATAAAGGATGGGATAGACAACAGAGAGAAACGTTCTTAGCTCTGACAATCAAGAAGGAGAATTAGATTGCTAAGAAGCAGCAAGGGGCTGAAATCTTTGGTGAGAGTTGTTTCCAGGACTCCAAACATTAGTTGTAATATAGGGCCGAGTAAAAATCAGGAAATTAGAGGCGAATGTAGCAAGAGTAATACAGTAATGACGGGGGACTTCAATCTAAATATTGATTGGGCAAACCAAATTTTCAATAATAGCATGAAGGCCGAATTCAAGGAATGTATGCAAGATAGTTTTCTAGATCTGTATTTTGAGAAATCAACTAGAGAACAGGAACTTTGATCTAGTATTGTGCAACGAGGAAGGGTTAATTAATAACCTTGTAGTAAAGGGGCACTTAGCGAAGAGTGACCATAATATTACAGAATATTAAATTGAGTTTGAAAGTGACATAGTTAAATCCGAAACTAGGGTCTTAAATTAAAATAAAGCAAAGTACAGAGGTATGAGGGGAGGGTTGGCGAAGGTAGATTGGGAAATGCATTAAAAGGTATGACTGTTGATGAGCAATGGCTTGAATTTAAAGAATTAATACATAATTTAAAACAAAAATACCTTGCTTTAAGGCGCAAAACCCCCACAGGAGAAGTGGTTAACAAGAGAAGTTAAAGATACTATTAGGTCAAAGGAAGAGGCGTTTAATGCTGCCAAAAAGAGTAGTAAGCCTGAGGACTGGGTGGATTTTAAAATTCAGCAAAGAAGGACGAAGAAATTGATGAAGAAAGGGAAAATAGAATATGAGAGTAAATCAGCAACATATATTAAAAGAGACTTTAAAAGCTTCTATAGATACGTAAAAGCAAAAGATTAGCGAATGTAAACGTGGTTCCTTTACAGACTGAGAAAGGAGAAATTATAATTGCGAATAAGGAAACGACAGAGAAATTAAACAAATACATTGTGTCTGTCTTCACAGAAGAAGACGCAAAAACTTCACGGAAATAGTGGATAACCAAGAGTCTACTGAGAATGAGTAACGGAAATATATTCGGATTAGTTAAAAGTAGCACTGGAGAAATTAATGAATCTGAAAGCCGATAAATCCCCTGGATCTGATGGACTACATCCTAGGATTTTTGAAAGTGCTTGCTGTAGAGATAGTTGATGCATACGTTGTCAATTTGCAAAATTTCTTAGAATCTAGAATGTTTCCCATGGATTGGAAAGTAGCAAATGAAACCCCACTATTTAAGAAAGGACGGAGAGAGAAAACGGTGAACAACAGACCAGTTAGCCTGACATTCGTATTAGGGAACATGCTAGAATCTATTATTAAGGACGTGGCAACAGGATACTCAGAAAATAATAATAGGATTAGGCATTTATGAAAGGGAAATGCGTTAGGGTTTTCTTTAGGTTGCAACTAACAGAACAGATAAGGGGAACCAGTGGAGGCGGTGTATTTGGATTTTCAGGAGGCATTCGATAAGGTGCCACACAAGAGGTTATTAAGCAATATTAATGTTTATGGGATTGGGGGTAATATTTTAGCTTGGATTGAGGATTAGTTAACGGACTGAAAACAGAGAGTAGGAATAAACGTCTGAATTTCGTGTTTGTAGGCTGGAGCTAGTGAGGTATCCCAAGGATCAGTGCTTGGGTCGCAGCTTTTCATAGTCTACATCAATTATTTGGATGTGGGGACCAAATGTAATACATCCACGTTTACTGATGGCGAATGGAATATAATGTGGAATATGTGAAGTCATCCACTTTGGTATAAAAAACAGAAAAGCGGAGTATTTTTTAAATGCTGCGAGATTGAGAAATGTTGGTATTCAGTGAGACATGGGTATCGTTGTACATGCATCACTGACATTTAACATGCAAGTACAGCAAGCATTTAAGAAAGTAAATGGTATGTTGGCCTTTTGTACAAGAGGATTTGAGTATAAGAATCAAGACGTCTTCCTGCAATTATATAGGGCCCCGCAGAGACCACACCTGGAGTCTTGTGAACAATTTTTGTCCCCTTACCTAAGGAAGAATATATTTGCCATAGAGGGCGTGCAACGAAGGTTCACCAGACTGGTTCCTGGGATGGTGGGATTCTCCAATGAGAACAGATTGAGTAGACTAGGCCTGTATTCTCTAGAGTTTAGCAGAATGAGAGGTGATCTCAGGGAAACATACAAAATTCTTACAGGGCTTGACAGGGTAGATGCAGAGAGGATGTTTCCACTGGTTGCTGAGTCAGAACCAGGGGCCACAGACACAGAATAAGGAGTTGGCCATTTAGGTCTGAGATGAGGAGAAATGTCTTCACTCAGAGGCTCGTGAATCTTTGGAATTTTCGACTCAGATGGCTGTTGAGGCTCAGTGGTTGAGTATATTCCAGACAGAGATGGAGAGAATTTTGAATATTAATCGGGTCAAGGGATATGGTGATAGTGCAGGAATGTGGATTAGAGGTAAAAGATCAGCCATGATGTTACTGAATGGTGCAGCAGGCTCGAAGGGCCAAATGGCCTACTGGTGCTCCTAGTATTTATGTTCCATTGTTCTTATGAGTGCATGCTAAGGTAGAACTTCCATAATTTTCTGGTAATCTGCCCGCTTGTGTGAGACTCCGGCCGTGCGGCAGGTTTGGGAGATCCCAGCGCTGGAGTAGACAAGCGGTAAATAGTTAAGAACGGGTTAGCGAGTGTGGAATTAAATGCATTCATCCATTTAATAGGGAATAAGAGGCACTGTGGGTAGAAGTCATTATGTTGGGAGCAATATTAAGGATAAAGTAAAAGCTTTTAATTATTCAAAAATTCTAGCTGGTAGATAGTAAGACTGTTTGGTAAATATTTGGAGTAGTTCAGAAGTGAATTACTGAAGGAAGGCTTCTATGAGTGGCAGCGGTCAACGGGTTTTGAAAAGTAATTAGGGTCTTCAACCACAAAAAATGGAAATCTGGAATCCTGGGAGCCAGAAACGTAGAGATTAAAGAATGGGAACTGACAGGAGTTACGGTTTATTGAAATTGGTGCAAGTTTCCTGAATTAGAGAATATTCCGTAGGATCTGACAGCTGCCTAAATAAGGCAGTGATTAAAATAAGGCCCGGAGAGATCCAATGGGTGAGCACCAGGTGGAGGAGCAGTGAAAAAGGTCATTATATTGGTTTGAGGGACGATGTGTCATTTTTAACTAACCAACTGGAGTTTCTGCAACACATCACTGGTCTGTAGGGCTGGGGAAATGCAGTTGGACTGGCCCAGTCGGATTTCAAAGAAGCAACGGACAAGGTTCCACATCTACAAACGGTGGTGAATTATGTGATTTTCTAGGAGATCTGGCACTGCACATAGAACTAATTACAAAATGAAAGTAGGTTATCGACAAATCGGTCCTTTAAGGGACGGGTGACTATTGATCAGCTCGAATAATCATTGGTACCAGTTTATTTATAATCTTTTGTTTTATAGAAGCTCAACGGGGATGTGTGTATCTCACAACCAAAAAAATGAAAATAATACCAACATAGGTAACTGTATAAACCCATAGAAATGTAATTTTTGGGAGTAGGTCATTTGACCCATTCTATATATATTGGGTTCATTGAAATAGCAACAAAAATTATCGGCACTGTTCACCTCTCTTTCCACAAACAATTATTTTCTAATTTTGAAAAATTCACCTAATTTTCCCTGAACTATTTACTGATGCAAAGCATTCCATGCTCCAGCAACCCCTTGCAATAAATAAGTTTCTGCTAATCTCTCTGCTCATTCGCTTTGTGACCATTTGAAGCCAATCACAATTAATTGCTTGCTCAACAATTAGAGGGTATAATCTCTTCCTCTGCCAAATTGTTCATAATTATAAAAAGCTCTATTAAATCTGCTCTTAGCTTTCGCTGCTCCGGTGAAAATAATCCCAATACCTTGCCCTTCATCAGCAATATAGTTCTGATCCATGGCAGCATCTTGGGATATCTGCATTGCCCACTCTCAGTGGATTTAATGGTGTAGTGTATGTACCTTTAAGAGGATCTATGTTTTTCAAGCCCGTGTATACTGTAGTACCAGTAGTGAACACTCGGGTATTATAGCCTGTGCAGCGTCTTGGGTTGTTGGTTCACCTCCAGACTTTGTTCAGTAAACACTTGTTAAATCAATTCCTGCATTCCATGTCTTCATTAACACACGGATCTAACAGTGGTGACGAGTTAGAAACGAACTTACCTGCAATTCGGCAGCACCTCAAGGGGATCGATTCCTCAGACGAAGGTCGAAGCCAGAAGCAAGAAAAAAAAAATAACTCGAAGAAACTCGAAAACGAGGGCCAGGCTTGGAGCCCAGTCTGTGGTTTCCCCAGCTAAACGGGCTGGTGGCAGGTAGTGCACTGATCCTTCCTGGGCTGCGGCGGGCTAGTGCTCGGTCGGGTGGCTCAGCAACGGGGCCGGGCAGCGAGTCGGGAAGCAGAAGCAAAGAGAGAGAGAGGGTGAATCACTCAGGGTGCGGCCGGTGCTGCAAAGCATGCTGGCGTTCGGACTGAGCAGAGGGAGGGGAAAGTCCCAGAGGGTCCGCTCCACGACGGGAATGGTTCTCCAAGTAACGGAGAAACTATTGAAGCGATATATAAAAACAAAATAGAAATACCGCGAAAAGCTGCAGGTCGCAACGGGAACCACGGAGAACAGCGTTGGCAGCAGCGACAGCGGCGGGAAAGCACGGAAGGCACCATCTTAACTCGGCGGGGAAGAAAGAAAAGCACAGGAAGCGCCATTTTAGATTTTCAAGATGCTGAAAACTGGCAATATTACTGCTTTCGATAGTGATATAGAAGATTGGTCCACATATGTGGAAAGAGTGGAGGTATTTTGCAAGGCGAATGAAGTAGCGGATGATAAAAAGGCATTGGTACTTCTAAATCTGATGGCGCAAGGACATACGGGCTGTTATGAAACTTGATCACTCCAGCCAAACCGATGGACAAGAATTTTAATGAGATTGTTGATACCTTACAGGAGCACTTAAACCCAACACCGCTGCTGATAGCGGAATGCTTCTCTACGAGACAAATTCGTCTGCGGTCTCCTAAGCGAAGGAACACAGAAAAGACTACTTTCTGAGAAAGATTTGACACTGGGCAAGGCTTTCAGTGTGGCTGTATCATACGAAGCAGCAGCAAGAGGAGCTGCAGAGATACAGCAAAAGCCACAGGACTTCGGCACCCATGAAATGACACGGGGTTTCGAGAGATATTATCGCTGTGGCAGATCCACCCATGACCAGAAGGACTCCTGGTTCAAGGACAAAGCATTCAGACAATGCAGAAAGATGGGACACATTGCACCTGTATGCAGATCTGGAAAGAAATCCGCTGACAGTAAAAAGGTCAATAAGGAAAAGTACAGAAAGGTACAAATGATGACGGACAGTAGCTCCGAAGACCAGAAGAGCGATAGCGACTCCAGAAATAAGAGACTAAGCTGTCTCAAATTACATAATGTAACTGCCAAAGAAGATTACCAGACCATTTGGATTACCCTCACGAAAGTGCGGTCCACAGTCAAAATGGAGCTAGATACAGGATCAGATCTGACCGTCATCAGTCGACGGGATTACGAGCAGCTATTTCCGCATATACCTTTGAAAGACACATCCGTTGTCTTGAAGACATATACGGGGCAGAAAGTATACCCCAGAGGGAAAATAAGGGTGCCTGATGTATACAACGGCAAGGAAATACAGAAGTTGTATTTATACGTTCTGCAAGATGGTGGTCCACCGTTGTTGGGACGTGAATGGATCAGAAAGATACATTTAGACTGGCACTCCATTCAGGCACTGACGGTGATCAGTAAGAAAAAAAACGATGATGATGTCATTCCTGGACGATTAAAAGAAATCTTGGCTAACGCCAAAGAAGTGCTTCAACAGGCACTAGGAACCCTGAGAGGCGCCACCGCCTCAATAAAAGTGGAAGATGCGGCAATTCCCAAATTTTTTAAGGCAAGGCCGGTGCCATACGCAATTCGTCCAGCCGTCGAGGCAGAGCTGGAGAATTTGGAAAAAGCAGGCGTGTTATCCAATGTAGATTGGAGCGAGTGGGCAACATGAAGAAAACGTTGAATAATGATAAATGTGAAGAACAGAGAAAAGTTCGCATCTGTGGGGACTTCAAGGTGACTGTAAACCCGGTTCTTCTCATGGTACAGTATCCTCATCCGAGGATAGAAGATATTTTCGCCTCACTATCCGGAGGGAAACGTTTCACCAAAATTGATTTAGCACAGGTATATATACAGATGGAGGTTGAGGAGGCCTCTAAAAAGTATCTCACGATAAACACACAAAAAGGCCTGTACCTGTACAATCGACTGGTTTTCGGAGTGGCATCAGCTCTGGCTATCTGGCAAAGAGCTATGGAGCAAGTCCTGCAAGGGATTCCGGGGACTCAATGCTACCTAGACGACATTCTTGTAACAGGAGAAAACTACAACGAGCAACTTGCCAACTTGGAGCAGGTGCGCCCGAGGCTGAGAGAATGGGGCCTACGAGCAAATCGCCCCAAATGCGAATTTTTCCAGAAACAAATATCATATTGTGGCCATGTCATTAACGAAGAAGGGTTGCATAAGTCACCTGAAAAATTTGAAGCGGTCGTAAAGGCCCCAGCACCTGAAAATGTCTCACAATTAATGTCGTTCCTGTGATTAGTAAATTACTATCATAAATTTTTACCAAACTTGTCGACGGTTCTGCACCCGCTTAACGAACTGCTACAAACGGGAGTAGTTTGGAAATGGAGCGAAGACTGTAAACGTGCCGTCCATAAAAGCAAAGGCTTGATCACGTCCAGGGAAGTGTTGGCTCAGTACAACCCATCACTGCCAATCAAACTGGCGTGCGATGCATCCCCTTATGGCGTGGGAGCGGTATTATCGCATAGATTCCCTGAAGGCTCGGAGCGGCCGATAGCTTATGCGTCACGCTCATTGAACTCAGCTGATTGTAATTATGCCCAGACCGACAGGGAGGCACTCAGCCTGGTGTGGGGGGTGAAGAAATTCAACCATTACCTACACGGACAAAAGTTTACCTTGTTGACTGACTTTCAACCCCTCGTCTCCATACTCAACCCTGAAAAGGGCGTTCCCATTATGATAGCGCAAAGGCTACAGAGGTGGTCCCTTTTCCTAGGGGCACACCAATATGACATAGAGTACAAAGGAACAAAACAGCATGGGAATGCTGACGGGTTATCGCGCCTACCGTTGCCAACGGTGGAAGAGGCGCCTACAGTAGACCCAGTGGAGATATTCCACTCGACCATAGTGGAATGTCTACCGGTGACAAATTCTACCATTGAAAAGGAAATGCGAAATGACCCGACTCTCTCACGAGTCTATGATTTAACGGTGAAGGACTGGCCAGCACATGGCGAACCACTGTTGCCAGCATTCTCACAAAGAAGAGAACAGCTGTCAGTGTGCCGAGGAACCTTGATGTGTGGATCCAGAGTGGTGATTCCACTCAAACTCAAGGATAGAGTGCTAAAGGAGCTTCACGAGGAGCATCTGGGTGGAGTGAAAATGAAGAACATAACCAGAGCGTTTGTGTGGTGGCCAGGTATCGATGGAGACATCGAAGAAATTACCAAGGTCTGTCTAGGATGCCAGAAGGTTCAAAACGCCATACCACAAGCCCCTCTACATCCATGGGAGTGGCCCTCATCTCCATGGCAAAGAGTACATATCGACTTTGCTGGTCCATTTATGGACTCAATGTTCTTAATCGCGGTGGATGCACACTCCAAGTGGCCAGAGGTAATAAAGATGTCATCCACCACCACGGAAAAAACCATCACAGTATTAAGGACCATATTCGCCAGGAATGGGCTGCCTGAACAGATCTGTTCCGATAATGGACCGCAATTTGTATCCAAAGAATTCAGGAAGTTCTTAAAAAACAATGGGGTTAAGCACTACATGTCCGCCCCATACCATCCCGCCACCAATGGATTGGCTGAAAGGTTTGTCCAGACCTTCAAGAAGGCCATAAAGGCCATGGGTAACGAAGACATAAATCTACAACATAAGGTGTATAACTTCTTGTTTGCGTACAGGAATGCAACACATGTGGTTACAAACTAAAACCCCACCATGATGTTTTTCAATAGAAGACTAAGATGCCGGCTGGATTTGGTCAAGCCAAACGTCAGAAGGGACGTAGAGGACCGGCAGTTTCAAAGCATGAATGAAAGGCCAACTAGAACCTTCCAGATAGGTCAACCAGTTTTGGCCCGGGACCACCGGAACGAGAAATGGCAGCCTGGAACTATTTGCACACGACTAGGACCGCTGATGTATACCGTGGACATTGGAGAAAGCATAACAAGGCGCCATGCTGACCAGATCATAGAGTCATCCAAAAAAGGAAAACCTACACCACAACTCTATACGCCTAGTGATGAAGCAGAGATACCCATAGTATCTACCTCCGATCCGGAGATACTGGAACCAGATGAACCCGACACTAGCATTGAAGCCGAATCGACCTTGCCAAAAGAACCTACTATGCCACTGAGGCATTATCCGGACTGAGTCATTAAGCCTCCAGAGAGACTGAATATGTAATTGATAACTTCAGCAAATGTGTATATTATTGTTCTTGTAAAAATGTTATTTAATGATTACTTAAAATATTATGTACTATTTATCTAAAAGGGGAGGAATTGTAGTGTATGTACCTTTAAGAGGAACTATGTTCTTGAAGCACCTGTATACTCTAGTACCAGTAGTGACCACTCGGGTATATAAGCCTGTGTAGCGTCTTGTGTTGTTCGTTCACCTCCAGACTTTTTCAGTAAACACTTGTTAAATCAACTCCTGCATTCCGTGTCTCCATTAGCACACGGATCTAAAAATGGCCTTCGACAATGAGGGATTGAATCTGTACCTGGTGTTCGAATGGTGGCCTTGCCAGCATCTTGTAAAAGTCGATCAAAACATATGTTTCTTGTGATCTATGCTCATGTCTACAAAACTCATATTTCTGTTGGTTTTCCCATTGAATTATCCATGCACAGACATACTTTCTTGGATTACATTTTTGGAATCTGTCGCTGTTCATCCAATCCCTCCGGCTCCTTCCCATTGAGAACCTGCTCAATTTCCTTGACGTTTCTCAAAGATTGAGGCGAGATTGCCGATTAAAAATTTGTAACTGATTCAATGTTGCTGGGATGTTTCAATTGTTATTTGGAACAATGTGTAACCGCACAATAAGATGATAATGACCGAAGATATTTTCTGACCATCTGCACATCTTCAGCCAAATCAAAGAATAATTAATATCAGTTTGATTTTATCTGAATTTCTGTCATTATTTTAACAGATCACTTGCAACAATTGTAATAGTTAAGAACTTTATGAATAAGTATTAATTTTTACATTCATTAACATTTTGTTTGGGAGACTGATTGAGACAGAATATCAATAATATTAATCGTGATACTTTTATCCACAGCACTAAGCAAGTGCAGACTCCATCGTTGTGCTGAGTGAGAGACTCCAGTCAGCGCACAATCAAGTGACAATCTGGGACAAGAGAGGTGAAATGTCAGATCGATGAGTGCAGTTCCGACTCGTTTTGCCATGTGATGACAGATCACGTGACAAGAGCGGGCTGTATTAGTGAATGACGAATGGTGTCCGATAAAGAGACCCACGCCTGCAATATTCACACCAAACCTCCAGGAAAGTTACCAATATTGGCGATTGCAAGATCTTTGCTTGTTTCCGCACTGAATAAAATTCTATTGATGATTTTAAACTTGCGTGCCCAACCCCAGTATCTGCAGCGCATGGCGGGTTCCACGGTTACTTACATGCACGAATCCACTGCTGAACATCACCATTCTTGTCTTTGATTCCTGAACTTGAAATGTGTTAAATTTGCAGGATAACGTTATGTTTAGACAGCAAAGGTAGCATGAAAAACTGAATTAAAGAAGGCATCAAGTACATGCCACAAAATGGAAGAAATGTTCACTCAAGAACTCTCCCATTTTTCAAATTTACAGAAAGAAAAACGTTCTGCGGTGAAAATGGAGTTGAATTTCAGCTTCAGTTACGAGGAAGCTTTCACTTAACTTGATTCTTCTTATTCTAATTTTCTAACCAATCTCAGAATTACAGTCCAAGGAGATTTCACCATATTATTCTGTTCATCTCTGAATTTCGTCTGGGTCGCTGCATAAATGCATGGGTTTTGAAAGCAACTCAGAAACTTCAGCAGAGCTCCGGTTTCAGTGGTGATATATCCAGGTTCTGTGTGGTCGTCTCAGTAATTAGTGGTGCTTGTCAGTCTGGTAGTTAGCAAACTCACGACAGCTGTCAGCCACAGCACGATAAAACTGCCCGAAAAAGTGAACAATGAAATGATGGATTTCTTTCGGCTTTCCATCTCTGTATCACTGATTCTCACTCCTGTGACCCCGGAGTCCCCTGTGGGATCTGCTGGCCACTAAAATACGTTGAACAGTTACTGAATTAAAAATGGATATTGAAGTAAAAGGAATCCAGGTGCTGCAAAACCAGGCGTAAGCTATGCTGGAGGTGAGAAGAAAAGCCTACACTGTTCCGGCAGCCCCACTTCACCTTGTTAATTAATTGCTCAGCTTCAAATGCAAACAGAACGGGGATGTCCTTTAAAACGATTAGGACCGAGAATGTTGTTATTAGCGCGGCCACATTTGACTCGGTGCAATACTTTGCTTTAAACTTCTCGCAGCAGATAACTATAAATCGATCAAATGTGATTGAGACGGTGAACCAAACAGACAAATCGAGGTTGACATTAGTGATGTATAGGATAAACTTAAACACGGGAGTGTGGGACAGGAATGAAAGTGGAAAATGATAACTAAATATAAGATAAACTATTACATTGATTATCAAGGCCAGTAGATCTGCTGTTGCCATGGCCTCCATGTAGACAGAGATACCCTTGGAAAGGCCACAGTTTCCTCGGGAGAGTATCACCATTGTCACCAAGTTCACTGTAAGAAAGAGAGAGGAGAACAATAATTGCCCTGAAATTCGGGCCGGAGGCTTCCCGCGGTTGCAAGCCTCCGACCTGCACATATCTAGCATGCCGGCCATTGTGCTATGAGCCCGTATGGGATTCCGATCCTGGGCCCACTCCAACTGTTGGCATGCAGTGCTTGCGTATCACAGGGGCGCAGTGAGTTCGAAGTGTCCCCTGGGATCACGTGGGCCATGGAGAGCCAATGGTAGCAGGGAATCTGTATACATAGACTTGACAGGAAGACCTGTCAAATCTATGAATACAATTCAGCCCCAAAACATAACTAAAACTTCTAACAATTTTTTTAAAAAATCAATTTTTTTTACATAACTATAAATTACATTAAATAACTATTTTAAACAAAATAAATTTTTGAAAAAAATAATTACATTTCCTAACGGGGCTAACAATAAACTTAACTTTCTTTAAAGCACTTAAGAATAATAAACCTGTCGAAAACATATTTAAGTTTAATTAATTCACCAGTTACCTTGTTAGAAGCAAGCCTTGCACCTACTTTATATAAGTGTAACTGCTGGAGACTTACCCTCCTGGAGAAAGCTGGAAAAAAAAACGTTAGTTCAATGCGCGCAAGCTGCCTTTCCAGCGCACGTGTTCCACCATTCAACCCCTTCTTTCAAGGGAACGGAAGTCCAGGTTTCCCATGCATGCACAGTGCATGCACGAAACCAGCACTTTCATTGGACCTACGTGTGAGTAGACTGTGCGTACTCATGCGTGGGGACCAGAACTTCTGGGCCACTACTTTTTACAACAGGCTCTATGAACACGGTTACAGTTAATCCCGATTAAAAGCAAAGCGGTTAAAATGTCTCACAGTGGACACCGACGGCCGCGAGAATCGGGTAGTAAAGCACTTTTATCAGCAGCATAGTTAGTTGAACCATTTTCGGTAAGAATTAGTGAATTCTGTCAGAGCTGAATGTCTCTGACTGGCACACGGCTGAGACAATGGAAGAGAACCTATCCTTATACACACATCAATCCTACAGGGAATCAATCAGGTTAAATCCAATTAGCATTAATTACAGTCATTTAACAAATATACTCAGGCAAGTTTTATGTCTGATACGTTAGATTAAAATAAATAGTTGATATTATTATTGGAAAGTTTAATAAAAAATGCAGAATTAAAACATTCTTTAAAATTAGTGTTTTCAATCTCCCAGTATTACTGCTTTCCCTATTACTACAGGAGTAGTGAAGGCAGCCCAGCACGTGAGTGCAAAAGACAAGGCTGAATCGTTTGCAACCATCTTCAGCCAGAAGTGCGGAGTGGATGATCCATAGCGACCTCCTCCTGAGGTCGCCACCATCGCAGAAGCCAGTCTTCTGCTAATTAGATTCACCCAAAGTAATATCAAGAACAGGCTCAGGGCACTGGATACAGAAAAGGCTATGGGCCCTGACATCATCCCAGCTATCGGGCGGAAGACGTGTGCTCCAGAATTAGCTGTGCCTCTATCAAAACTGTTCCATTACAGCTACAACACTGGCATCTATCCGACAATGTGAAGAACTGCCCAGGTATGTCCTGTCCATAAAAAGCAGAACAAACCCAACCCGGCCAATTACTGCCCCATCAGTCTACTCCCAATCATCATCAACGTGATGGAAGGTGTCATCGACAATGCTATCAAACGGCACTTACTCACCAATAACCTGCTTACTAATGCTCAGTTTTGGTTCCGACCTCATTAAAGCCTTGGTCCAATCAAGGACAAAAGAGCTGAATTCCAGAGGTGGGGTGAGAGAGACTGCCCTTGCCACCAAGGCAGCAATTGACCAAGCGTGTTATCAAGGAGCTCTAGTAAAAAAGAAGTCAATCGGGATCGAGTGGAAAAGTCTCCACTGTCTGGATTCATACCTGGCAAAAAGGAAGCTGGTTGTGGTGATAGAAGATCAACCCTCACAGCCCCAGGATATCGCTGCAGGAGTTTGTCAGGTGTCTTAGGATCAACCATCTTCAGCTGCTTCATCAATGACTTGCCCTCCAATATAAGGTACGAAATGGGGATGTTCGCTGATGACTGCACAGTGTTCAGTGCCATTCACAAGTCCTCAGAAAAAGAAGCAGTCCGTGCCCACATGCAAAAATATTTGGCCGACGTTCAGGCTTGGGCAGATAAGTGGCAGGTAAGACTCGCGCCACAGAAATGCCAGACAATGACTCTCTCAAACAAGCGAGAAACTAAGCACTGCCCTTTGACATTGAACGGCATAACCATCGTAGAATACCCCGCCATCATCATTCTGGAGGGTCAGCATTGAACAGAAACTTACCTGGACTAGCCACATAAATACTGTGGCAAGAAGGGCAGGTCAGAGGCTAAGGATTCTGTGGCGAGTGTCTCACCTCCTAACTCCCCAACGCCTTTCCAGCATCTACAAGGCACAAGTAAGGAGTGTGATGGAATACTCTCCACTTGCCTGATGAGTACAGCGCCAACAACACTCAAGCTCGACACCATCCAGGAAAAAGCAACCCTTTTGATTGGCACCCCTTCCACCACCATAAACATCCATTCCCTCCACCACCGGTGTACTGTGGCTGCAGTGTGTACCATCTACAAGATGGAATTCAGCAGCTCAACAACGCTTCCTCGGCAGCACCTCCCAAACCCGCGAACTCTTCTACCAAGAAGGACAAGGACAGCAGATGCATGGCAACCCCACCACCTCCAAGTTTCCCTCCAAGTACCACACCATCCTGACTAAGAATTATATCGCCGATCCTTCATCGTCGCTGGGACAAAATCATTGAACTCCCTCCCTAACAGCACTGTGGGAGTACCTTCTCAACACGGACTGCAGCGCTTCAAGGAGGCAGCTCACTGCCACCTTCTCAAGGGCAACTAGGGATGGGCAATAATTGCTGGCCTTGCCAGCGACGCCCAGAACCCACAAATGAATACTAAAGGCAGCAACCCTAGAACTAAATGTCCTGACCCTATCCTTGACATAGTCTTATTGCCCCAACCCCTCCAAAACAGTGGTGACCCAAATCATGCGTTCTTGGTGAAGACTGCAGTCATGTGGCATTAAATGTAACCGTGTTCCTCTGGTAGTTGTAGTAAAGCTACACTTAAACTAGAGCTGACCTTGCTTCTCCTGTACTAGCTGTACCTGTAAACTTACACAAGAGGAGAATGTGCTCCCCTGGTACGAGCGGTACCCTACACTTAAAATGGAGTTGACCGTGCTTCTCCAGGACTGTAGGTACCCCTGCAATTAAACTAGTGATGAGAGTGCTCCTCCTGTACTCTTTGACGCACTGCACTTAAACTAGAAGTGACCATGCTTATCCTGTACTTTTGATACTCCAACCCTTAAACTAGAGTGACCGTGCTTCTCCGGGACTATTGGCACTCTTAAACTTACACTAGAGAAGGCATTTCTCCCCTGGTACTAGTGGAACCCCCGCACTTAAACTCGAGGTGACTTTGCTTCTCCGGTACTATTGGTACCACTACACTTACCCTAGAGGAGACAGCGCTCCTTCAGTACTAGTAGTACACTACACTTAATCTCGAGGTGACGTTGCTCCTTTGGTACACGCAATACCCCTGCACTTAGACAAGTACTTGTCGTGAATGTACTGTTCTCCTGGTTCCCTTCACTTACACCAGCACTGCTCCTGCTTCGTAGGTACTAGTGGTACCCCTACATATAAATAACAAGCGGCCGTACTCCACCGGTAGTAGTGGTAACCACAAACTTACAATGGCATTTCTCTTCTGGTATTAGTGGTAACCTACAAACACACAAGCACTGACCTTCCTCGACTGGTACTAGTGTTAACCCTACAATTACACTAGAGGTGGCCATGCTCATCCTGTACTATTGTTAATCCTATGCATATATTAGTGGTGAATATGCTCGTCCTTCTCTAATGGTACCCTGCACTTATACTAGGTTTGACCGTGTTTCTCCGGTATGAGTGGTGCCCATCCACTTATGCTGACAGTGTTCTTCTGTTATTAGTGACAGTGTACATTTACAATAGAGCTGATCATCCTCCTCCGATACTAGCATTATCCCTACACTTACACTAACGTTGAACATGGTCGTCTGGTACTAATGGTTCCCAACACTTAAACCAGCTGTGATCCTGCTTCCAGGGTATCAGTGGTACCTCTATACATAAACTAGATGTGACCCTGCTCCTCTGGTAATAGGGTGCCTACAGCTACACCAAAGGTGACAATGCTCTTCCTTTGCTATAGCTGATTCTATTCCTATTCGAGGCCCCACTCCTGTCACACTGACGGAGAACGATCTACTGCACTACTGGCAATGAATCTGTTTTTGCAGCATTTGGTGTTATACCTAATGCTGGGACAGAAATACTGACCAGTTTTGCAGCACCAGTGGTAGACGTACTCGGGGACACAAGTAAGTATGCAAGAACATATGTAATTATGAGGGTCCTAGAGGGAGTGCAGAGCAAGAGCCTATTTCATTTAGCAGAGAGGACAATAACCAGAAGACATCAATTTAAAATAAGTGGTAGAAGGATTAGATGGGAGGGGATGATAACGGTTTCAATGCAAAGTGTGCAGGATATCGGGAACTCACTGTCTTAAGTGGTGGTAGAGGCAGAAACCCTCATCACACTTAAAAAGTAATTTCATAAGTACTTGAAGTGCTGTAACCTACATTGCTAAGGACCAAGAGCTGGGAAGTGGGATTAGGCAGGCGGGCTCTTTCTCGGCCGGTAGAGATGCTTGGCACAAGTGGCCTCCTTCTCTGCCATATATTTCTAAGACTCTCTAGCTCTATTCGGCCCTTTGAGCCTGCTCCACTATTCAATAAGATCATGCATGATCTTTCTACCTCACAACCAGATTCCTGCCCTATCTCCATATTCCTTGGTTCCCTGAGTATCCAAAAATCTATCAATCTCTGTGTTGAAAATAGTCAAGGACAGGGCATCGACAGCTCTCTGAGGTAGCGAATTACAAAAATTCGCCATCCTATTAGTGAAGAAATGTCTCCACAACTCAGTCCCAAATGGCCGACCCCTTATTCTGAGGTTGTGACCCTTAGTTCTAGATTCCCTGGCGAGGAGAAACATCCTCCCTGCATCTACACTGTAAAGCCCCTCAATAATTTTATATGGTTCAATGAGATTACCTCTCATTGTTCTAAATTCTAGGTATAATACGCCTTACCTACTCAGTCTCACCTCATAGGACAATCCCGTCATCCCATGAATCAGTCATGCGAACCTTCGTTGCACTACCTCTAAGGCAGGTTTTTCCTTCCTTAGTTCAGGAGATCATAATTGTACATAGCACTGAAGGTGTCGTCTCGCCAAGGCCCTATGCAATTGCAGTAAGTCTTCTCCAAACTTATACTCCAATCCTTTTGCAGCGAAGGCTGACATACAATTTGCTTTCCTAATTCATTGCTGCACCTGCATGTTAAATTTCCGTGATTTGTGACGCCCATGTCCCTCTGAATACCAACATTTCAAAATCCCCCACAATTTAAGAACTATATTGCTTTTCTATTTTTGCTACCAAAGTGGATAAGTCACATTTCACCACAGTGCATTCCAGCTGCCATGCTCTTACTCATTCAGTTAAGCAATCGTTATCCATTTGCAGCCTATTTGAATCCTTGTCACAACTTACCTTCCCACCTAGCTTTGTATCGTCAGCAAACTTGGATACATTACACATATCCCCTCATCGACTCCTTTGATATAGATTGTAATTAGCTGCGGCCTGAGCACTGATCCTTGCAGTACTCTACTAGATACAGGCTGCCAACTTTAAAATTACCCAGTTATTTCCACTCTCTGTTTTCTGTCGGATAACAAATCCTCAATCCATGCTAATATTTTACCCTGAACCCCATGAGCCTTTATCTTGCATAGCAGCCTTAAATGTGGCAACCTAGCGAATGCATTTTGGAAATACAAGTATACTACTGTTAGATCCGTGATTCCTTGAATAGGATTTTTCCACAAGAACTGCACGGATGCTGTAATTAACAATCAACAGGTATTTACTGGAGTAGAGTAGTCTCAAGACTGAAGTACAGAAGCCTGCTCCGGCTTTATATACAGGTGTGGTCACTGCCAGTACTACAGTATAAAGGAGCTGTAAAACAGTTCTCTCTTAAATGTACATACACAACAATTCCTCCCCTTTTAGATTAACAGTACCGTAACATTCATTTAACAATTAACATTTTTAACATGCAACATTAGCTGAAAATAGTCCACTTATAGATTCAGTCTTTGAGGCGGCTTCCTGATCCTTTCGGGATAGCGCCTTTTCTGAGGTTCTTGTTCTTGGTGCGGAGGCGATTCTGGCCACTTTTCGTCGGTTAGTTCATCGGTTTCCACTGCTACTGGTTCGGAGGTAGATTCTACCGGTGTGCCGGGTTCATCCCCAGGTACTCGAGACATGGGGTTGACTCATTCCTGTGACGCTAAGATCTAATCGACGTGGCGTCTCACAATGTTCTCCCCGCCATCCACTGTGTACATTAAAGACCCCTGCCTTGTGCATATCGTTCCGGGTTGCCATTTCTCTGTTTGGTAGTCATGGGCCAAGATTGGTTGTCCTACATTGAAGCTCCTTGTCGGCTTCTCATTGATGTGCTGGAATTGTTTATGCTCAGCATTTCTTCGCACATTGGGTCTGAGCAAATCCAGACGAGATCTCAACCTTCGGTTAAAGAACATCATGGCCGGGGTCTGGTTGGTAACTGCATGTGTCGCATTTCTGTAGGCTAATAGGAAATTGTCCACCATATGCTGTAGTGGAATTTCATCATCGCACATGGCCTTTATCGCCTTTTTAAAGATTTGTACGAACCTTTCAGCCAATCCATTTCTGGCTGGAGGATACGGGGCGGATGTGTAATGCCTTACCACATTCCTTCTCCTAAATTATCGAAACTCTTCGGACACAAACTGTGGTCCATTATCAGAGCAAATCTGCTCTGGCAAGCCGTTCCTGGCAAATATCGTCCGTAGGACTGCAACCGTTTTCTCTGCAGTGGTTGAGGACATTTTTATCACCTCAGGCCATTTCGAGTGAGCATCCACTACTATTAAGAACATTGAGTCCATGAATGGACCAGCAAAATCAAATGCACCCATTGCCATGGAGAGGAGGGCCACTCCCATGGGTAGAGGGGCATGTGGTGGTGCATGTTGAACCTTCTGACATCCTGAGCAGCTCTTGGTCACATCCTCGATTTGTTGATCGATCCCCGGCCACCACACATAAGCCCTAGCAAGGCTTTTCATTTTCACCCCACCCAGATGACCTTCATGAAGCTCATTTAGCACTCACTCCCTTAACTTGGGTGGAATCACCACTCGGGATCCACACATCACAATCCCCTGGCATACTGACAGCTGTTCTCTTCTGGATGAGAATGCTGGCAACAGTGAGTCACCATGTGTTGGCCATCCCCTCACCGTCAAATCATATAACCGAGACAGTGTCGAATCTTTGCTGGTCTCCTTCTCTATATCCACGTTCGTTGCTGGCAATCATTCAATTATTGATGAATAAAATATCTCGATAGGTTCCACTGCTGATGCTTCCTCCGCAGTAGGCAGTGGCAGGCGTGATAGCCCATCAGCGTTTCCATGCTGTTTCGTGCCTTTATATTCTATTTCATATTGATTCGCCCCTAGAAACAGGGACCATCTTTGTAACCGTTGTGCAGTCATCACTGGAACGCCCTTCCTAGGATTAAAGATGGAGACAAGTGGTTGGTGGTCAGTCAGCAAGGTGAACTTCTGCCCATGCAGATTGTGGTTGAATTTTTTTACTCCCCGTAATCGGCTGAGGGCCTCCCTGTCAATCTGGGCGTAGTTGCGCTCGGCTGAGGTTAGCGACCGAGACACAAAGGCTACTGGCCTCTCCAACCCGTCTGGGAATTTGTGCGACAGCACCGCTCCAACAACATAGGGTGATGCATCACATGCCAAACGAATTGGTAGTGCTGGGTTGAAATGGGCCAACACCTCCTTTGATGTGATCAATTCTTTACACTTCTGGAAAGCTCGTCTACGTTCGTCATTCCACTTCCATGGCACCCCTGTTTGCAGTAGGGTGTTCAGTGGGTGTAATACCGTGGACAAATTTGCTAAGAACTTATGGTAGTAGTTTACCAGCCCGAGGAACGACCTCAGTTGTGACACATTTTCCGGTGCTGGAGCCTTGACTACTGCCTCAATCTTTTCAGGGGACTTATGTAACCCCGCTTCATCGATGGCGTGGTCACAATACTAGATCTGCTTGTGGAAAAATTCGCACTTGTGGCGATTTGCTCGTAGCCCATATTCCTTTAATCTGGTGAGCACCTTCTCCAAGTTGGCGAGGAGATTACTGTCATTTTCGCCCGTGACCAGGATGTCGTCCAAATAACACTGGGTCCCTGGAATCCCTTGCAGGACGTGATCCTTCGCCCTTTGCCAAATAGCTGGAGCCAATGCTACCCCGAACACCAGCCGGTTGTATTGATAGAGACCTTTATGAGTGTTGATCGTGAGGTATAGTTTCGAGGCTTCTTCTACCTCCATTTGCAAGTACGCCTGGGCTAGATCAATTTTGGTGAAGTGTTTACCTCCAGATAGCGAGCCGAAAATATCCTCAATTCGTGGAAGTGGATATTGTACCGTGTGAAGGACTGGGTTCACTGTCACCTTAAAATCCCCACAGATGCAGACCTTCTGTGATTCCCCAGGCGTATTACTCAACGACCTCTTGATTACAGGAACGATGGGTGTAGCCCACTCGCTCCAGTCTACTTTGGACAGTACTCCTGAATGTTCCAACCCTTCCAGCTTTGCTTCGACGGCTGGTCTGATCGTATAAGGCTCTGGTCTGGACTTAAGAAACTTTGGGCTTGCATTTACCTCTATTTTATTCGTTGCTGTTATGACTTTTAGTGTTCCGAATCCCTCCTGGAGCACTTCTTCTGCGTCAGTTAGCATTTTTGACAGTCGTCCAGGTGTGACGTCGTCATCCTTTTTGGCCTCAGCCTGTATGGAATGCCAATGTAATTGTATCTTCTGGATCCATTCACGTCCTAGCAGTGGTGGTCCTCCATCTGGCAATACATATAATTACATTTTAGGTATTTCCTGGCCTTTGTATATCACTTTCACCCTTATTTTTCCTTTGGGGTAGACTTTTTGCCCCGTGTACTTCTTCAAGACAATCTCTGTAGCTTTAAAGGGTATATGTGCAAATAGCCGCTTGTAGTCCCTTTGGTTTATGACTGTTAGGGCTGATCCTGTGTCCAATTCCATTTTCACTTGGACTCCGTCTATCTTGAGTGTAACCCAGATAGTCTGGTGATCCTCCATTTTGGTTACCTTATTGTAGTGTCCGTGTGTAGATAAAGACACTGCAGACAGGAGTTGGTTCATAGTTATTTACTAAGCAAGTCTGGGGGGGGGGTTTCTAAAGGATAAACACAATACACAGGCTTATATAGCCCAAGTGGCAATTACCGGCATTATGCACACCTGGGGCTCTTAAAGGCACATACAACATAATTGCTCTTAAAGGCACATACACCACAATTCCTCCCCTTCTAGCTAACTAGCACATCATATTTTAAGTAATTATTAATTACATGTTATATGCAAAATAATATACATTGCTGCATTAATTAATTATAAGTTAGTCTCTCAGGAGGCTTCCTGACTCGGTCCGGATAACACCTCGGGGGTGTAGTAGTTTCTAGTGGTGTAGTAGGTTCTTCTGGCAAGGCTGATTCGGCTTGAAGGCCAGTGTCGTGTTCATCGGGCTCCAGTATCACCGGATCGGAGGTAGATATGGGTATCTCTACTTCATCGTTAGATGTATAGAGTGGTGGTGTAGGTTGTCCCTTTTCGGATGACTTGATGATTTGGTCAGCATGGAGCCTTATTATGCTGTCTCCGATGTTCACGGTATGCATCAGTGGTCCTAATCGTGTGCAGATAGTTCCAGGCTGCCATTTCTCGGTACAGTAGTCCCGGGCCAAAACCGGTTGGCCTATCTGGAAGGCCCTAGTTGGCCTTTCATTCATGCCCTGAAACTGCCGGTACTCCACGTCCCTTCGGATGTTGGGCTTGACCAAATCCAGCCGGCATCTTAGGTTTCTATTGTAGAACATCATGGCGGGAGTTTGGTTAGTAACCATATGCGTTGCATTCCTATATGCAAATAAGAAGTTATCCACCTTGTGCTGAAGTTTTATGTCTTCATTACCCATGGCCTTGATGGCCTTCTTGAAGGTCGGGACAAACCTTTCAGCCAATCCATTGGTGGCGGGATGGTATGGGGCGGACGTGTAGTGCTTTACCCCATTGTTCTTTAAGAACTTTCTGAATTCTTTGTACACAAATTGCGGTCCATTATCAGAACATACCTGCTCCGGCAGCCCATTCCTGGCAAATATGGTCCTTAATACTGTGATGTTTTTTTCCGTGGTGGTGGAGGACATCTTTATTACCTCCAGCCACTTGGAGTGTGCATCAACTGCGATTAAGAACATTGAGTCCATAAATGGACCAGCAAAGTCGATGTGCACCCTTTGCCAGGGAGAATAGGGCCACTCCCATGGATGTAGAGGGGCCTGTGGCGGATCATTTTGGACCTTCTGGCATCCTAGGCAGCTCTTGGTCATGTCTTCGATGTCTCCATCGATACCTGGCCACCATACAAACGCCCTAGCTAGGTTCTTCATTTTCACTCCACCCAGATGCCCCTCGTGAAGCTCCTTTAGCACTTTATCCTGGAGTTTGGGTGGAATCACCACTCTGGATCCACACATCAAGGTTCCTCGGCACACTGACAGCTGTTCTCTTCTTTGCGAGAATGCTGGCAACAGTGGTTCGCCATGTGCTGGCCATCCCTTCACTGTTAAATCGTAGACCCGTGAAAGAGTAGGGTCATTTCTTGTCTCCCTTTCAATGGCAAAATTTGTCACCGGTAGACATTCCACTACGGTAGAGTGGAATATCTCTACTGGGTCAAATGTAGGTGCCTCTTCTATCGTTGGCAATGGTAGGCGTGATAAACCGTTAGCATTCCCATGCTGTTTTGATCCTTTGTATTCAATGTTGTATTGGTATGCCGCTAGAAAAAGGGACCACCTCTGTAGTCTTTGTGCCATCATAATGGGGACACCTTTTTTAGGGTTGAATATGTAGATGAGGGGTTGATGGTCAGTCAGCAAGGTAAATTTTTGTCCGTGTAGGTAATGGTTGAATTTCTTCACTCCCCATACCAGGCTGAGTGCTTCCCTGTCTATCTGGGCATAGTTACGCTCAGCTGAGTTCAATGAGCGTGACGCAAAAGCTATCGGCCGTTCCTAGCCATCAGGGAATCTATGGGACAATACCGCTCCTATGCCGTAAGGGGATGCATCGCACGCCAGTCTGATTGGTAGTGATGGGTTGTAATGAGCCAAAATTTTCTCGGATGTGATTAAGTCTTTACATTTATGGAAGGCACGTTTACAGTCTTCGTTCCATTTCCAAATCACTCCTGTCTGTAGAAGATCATTAAGAGGGTGTAGAATAGTTGATAAGTTCGGTAAAAATTTATGATAGTAATTTATTAATCCCAGGACTGACCTTAATTGTGAAACATTTTCAAGTGCAGAGGCTTTTATAACTGCTTCAATTTTTTCAGGTGACTTATGCAACCCTTCCTTATTAATTATGTGGCCACAATATGATATCTGATTTTGGAAAAATTCGCACTTGGGGCGATTTGCTCGTAGGCCCCGTTCTTTCAGCCTTGTGAGCACCTGCTCCAAATTGGCAAGGTGCTCGTTGTCGTTTTCTCCTGTTATAAGGATGTCGTCTAGGTAGCATTGAGTCCCCGGAATCCCTTGCAGGACTTGCTCCATAGCTCTTTGCCAGATAGCTGGAGCTGATGCTATTCCAAAAACCAGTCGATTGTACTGGTACAGGCCTTTGTGTGTGTTTATTGTGAGATACTTTTTAGAGATCTCCTCAACCTCCATCTGTAGATATGCTTGTGCCAAGTCAATTTTTGTGAAACGTTTCCCTCCGGATAGTGAGGCGAAAATATGTTCTATCCTCGGAAGAGGATACTGTACCGTGTGAAGGGCCGGGTTTACAGTCACCTTAAAGTCCCCACAGATGCGAATTTTTTTCTGTTCCTCAGAGTTATTTTTCAATGTTTTTTTCATGACTGGAACGATGGGTGTTGCCCATTCGCTCCAATCTATTTTGGATAATACGCCTGCCTTTTCCAAGTTCTTCAGCTCTGCCTCGACTGCCGGACGTATTGCGTATGGCACCGGTCTTGCCTTAAAAAAATTTTGAATTGCTGTATCTTCCATTTTATTGAGGCGGTGATGCCTTTCAAGGTTCTTAGTTTCTCTTGAAACACTTCTTTGGCGTTGGCCAAGATGTCTTTTAATCGTTCAGGTATGATGTCATCATTGTTATTTTACTTACTGGTCACCGTCAGTGCCTGAATGGAGTGCCAGTCTAAATGTATCTTCCTTATCTATTCACGTCCCAACAACGGTGGACCACCATCTTGTAGAATGTATAAATACAACTTTTGTATTTCTTTGCCGTTGTATACCACAGGCACCCTTATTTTTCCTTTGGGGTAGACTTTCTGCCCCGTATATGTTTTTAAGATAATGGATGTGTCCTTTAGAGGTATATGTGAAAATAGCCTCTCGTAACCTCGTCGATTTATTACGGTTAGAGCTGATCCTGTATCTAGCTCCATTTTAACTGGGGACCCTGCTATTGTGAGGGTAACCCAAATGGTTTGGTAATCCTCTTTGGCAAGTACATTTTGTAATTTGAGACAGCTTAGTCTCTTGTTTCCGGAGTCGCTATCGCTATTCTGGTTTCGGAGCTATTGTCCGTCATCAGTTGTACCTTCCTGTACTTTTCTTTATTGATTTTTTGTTTTCTGTCAGTGGATTTATTTTGTCCAGGTTGGCATACCCGTGCAATGTGTCCAATCTTACCACATTGCCTGCATGCTTTGCCCTTGAACCAGCAGTCCCTCTGGTTATGAGTGGATCTGCCGCAGCGATAACATCTTCCGAACTCCTGTGTCATTTTATGGGTGCCGAAGTCCTGTGTCTCTTGTTGTATCTCTGCAGCTCCTTTTGCTGCTGCTTCGTATGATACAGCCATACTGAAAGCTTTGTCCAATGTTAAATCTTTTTCAGAAAGCAGTCTTTTTTGTGTTCCTTCACTTAAGAGACCGCAAACAAATTTGTCTCTAAGATAATCCGATAGTCCTGCTCCGAATTGGCAGTACTTTGATAGCTTTCTTAATTCATTTAGGTAATCAGCGTTACTTTCATTCTTGTGTTGATTTCTCTTGAAGAACTTGAATCGTTCCGCTATCAGCAGCGGTGTTGCGTTTAAATGCTCCTGCAGGGTATCAACAATTTCTTTAAAAGTCTTGTCCTTTGGTTTGGCTGGAGTGATTAAATTTCGTAACAGCCCGTATGTCTTCGCCCCCATTAAGTTCAGAACTACTGAAGCTTTTTTTTCATCTGTTATTCCATTTGCAGTGCAATAAACTTCTACTCTCTCCACGTATGTGGTCCAATCTTCTATTTCACCATCAAAAGCCTCAATAATACCAGATTTAGGCATTTAAGAAAAGATATGGCGCTTCCCGCACTTTCTTTTTTTTTTCTCTCTGTAGCAACGATATGGCGCTTCCCGCCGCTGCTACCGATAACAACGCTGTTTTACTGTGGTTTCCGTTTATTCACTGTTGGAGACTCGTTCCCGACGGAGGTCTAAACGCTGACCTGCTTGCCGCGTCGGCCGTCTCTCGAGTGCACCCTCCCAGTCCGTTATTGCTTGCCTCCAATTTCGCTGCCTGTCTCAACTGTAGAGCCCGCCGCTGGAGCTCCAGCCTGATGCCCAGGAAGGATAAGCGCAGTACCTGTCACCAGCTTGGCCAGCTGGTGAAACCACAGTTTCTCTTACTTCCTTGAGTCTTCTGGACGCTGGAGGAATCGATGTCCTTGAGGTGCTGCCAAATTGCAGGTAAGTCCGTTTCCACTTCGTCACCACTGTAGTGTCCGTGTGTAGATAAAGACACTGAAGGAAGGAGTTGGTTCATAGGTATTTACTAAGCAAGTCTGGGGGGGGGTTTCTAAAGGATATGCACAATACACAGGCTTATATAGCCCAAGTGGCAATTACCGGCATTATGCACACCTGGGGCTCTTAAAGGCACATACACCATAATTGCTCTTAAAGGCACATACACCACACTTATGTAGTTTCAGACAACCCAGCTCCTTGCTTCCGGAGTCTGTGTCACTTTTCTGTTCGTCTGAACTACTGACCATCACCTTGTGTATCTTTTTGTACTTCTCCTGTGGAGATTTCTTGCTGTTGGATTTCTTCCCAGACCTGCAGACTCTTGCTATGTGTCCTGCTTTTCCACACTGTCTGCACACTTGGTCCTTGAACCAACAATCCTTCTGGACGTGTGTTGTTCTGCCGCAACGATAACACTTCCCTCTTCCATATGACATTTCATTGGTGCCATATTCTTGCGGTCTCCGTTGTATCTCTGCAGCGCCCCTTGCGGCTGCTTTGTGTACTACTGCCATACTGAAAGCCTTGTCCAGCGTACGATCCTTTTCTGATAGAAGCCGTTTCTGGGTTCCTTCACTTTGCAGCCCACACACAAACTTGTCCCTTAACGTACCTGCTAGTCCCTCTCCAAACTGGCAGTGTTTCGATAGCATGTGCAGTTCCGTTAAGTACTCAGCATTGCTTTCATCTTTGTGTTGGTTCCTTTTATGGAACTTAAATCGTTCTGCTATCAGCAGCAGTGTGGGGTTTAAGTGGTCCTGTAGGATTTCTACTATGCTTTCGAAATTCTTATTCACAGGCTTCCCTGGGGTTATTAGGTTTTGCAGTAACCCATAAGTTTATGCACCCATGGAATTTAACAAAACCAGTGCTTTCCTAGCATCTGGCACTTCATTCGCCCTGTAGTACACCTCAATACGTTCCACATATGTCGCACAATCTTCGACTTCATTGTCGAACGTAGAGATACTGCCACTCTTCGGCATCCCTGGGTGTGATTTAACTGTCAAAAATGGCGTCTCCCGCACTTTCCCTTTTTCTCCGCTGGCACATAATGGCGTCTCCCGTGCTTTCCATTCTTCCCGCGCTCGCCCATCTCCTCCGCTGCGGCTTCTAAAAAGGGCATCTCCCACGCTCTTCCTTCTTCTCCACGGCTCAATGGCGTCTGCCGCGCTCTCCCTTCATCTCCCCGTGGACACTGTTCAGCACTTGAGCCCTGGCTGTGCTCTGAGCATTTTTTTTTACGTGAACCTTTCCCGTTTCCGCCGCTCGATCCTGAACCCGGCTGCTGCTTTACCCTCTCTCTCTCCATTTTGTTTTTCCTCGACACCGCTCGGTTTTCAAACCCCAGCTGCGCCCTGTGCGCTTCACCCTCTATCTTACCCCGTCGACGCTGCTCGGCTTTTTCTCTGCCGTCGGTCGGCTCCAGCCGCCGCTGTCCGGGAAGGGTCTGCGCTGTACCTGTCATCAGTATGTTGCTGATCATCGTGGTTGGGGAACCAAGCCCGGCTCTCCGCAGCCTCCCCTGTGATGTTCACTCTCTGCCGGATGACTGCGCGGTTGCTCGTGGTCGACACCCGTGTTTCTGTCCTCGACTTTCTTCCACCACCCTCCCGGAGCGAATCCTCGAAGGGAAATGCTGAGTTGCAGGTAGATTCGAATCGACACTCGTCGCCACTGTTAGATCTGTGATTCCTTAAAAAGGATGTTTCCCCAAGAACTACACGGATGCTGTAACTTAACAATCAACAGGTATTTACTGGAGTAGAGTAGTCTCAAGACTGAAGTACAGAAGCCTGCTCCGGCTTTATATACAGGTGTGGTCACTGCCGGTACTACAGTATACAGGAGCTGTAAAACAGTTCTCTCTGAAAGGTACATACACAACAACTACCTCCAATCTTCCCCCTTATCTACCCTGCAAATTACAACCACAAGAAATTATATTAGCTTTGTCAAACATGATTTCCCTTTCATAAATCCGTGTTGAATCTGCCCCATCATATTTTGATTTTCTAAGTGCCCTGTTACCAAGTCGCGAATAATAGTTTCTTTGATAAGCATTTTCTCTTCCAATTATGTAATGCTAACTGACCTACACAGCCCCATATTCTCTCTTCCTATTTCACAAATAGCAGGGTTACTGTTGACACATTCCAATCAGTGGGGACCCTTATTGAATCAAGGAACTTCTGGAAGACCAAAACCAAGGCATCCACTATCTCTGTTGCCACCTCTTTTAAAACCTTAGGTTGTAGTCCATCAGGTCCTGGGAATTTGTCCGCTTTTAGTCCCATTAATTTCTCCAATCTATTTTTTTTTAAGGGAATGGTAGCTTAGTGGTAATATCACTGGACTAGTAATAATAGTAATAAATTTAATTAAATTACTAGTAGCAGTAATGATAACCAATCAAAGCAATAGATTGTCGTAACTAGCCACCTGGTTCACTAATGACCTTTAGGAAAGGAAATTTGCCGTCCTATATGTGACTCTTAACTGCCCTAGCAAGCCATTCTAATCGCAACGAAAAAGAATGAAACTGGACGGACCTGGACTGCAGTAGATCAGGAGAGTGCCTCACTACCACATTAACAATGGGCAATTAGGGATGGGCAATAAATGCCAATGATGCTCACATCCCATAAACTTAAGTAAACTATTTTTTCTAAGTCTCTCATTCACACTAGACTCGTGGCTCCCCACTATTTCCGTAATATTTTTTAATTATTATTCAGTGAGGACAGATAGAAAGTATTGGTTTAATGTCTCTGCCATTTCCTTATTCCCCATTATCAATTCTCCTGTCTCTGTCTGTAATGGTCCTTAAAGGGCCTTGATGGCCGCACAGAGAATGTAAGAAAAATTGTTTTGGACTTGTCAGATGTTGGAGGAATAGAGCCTGCGCTCACCCAATTAGCTTTTGCCTCCATCCCATCCCCAAGCGCTGGCTTGCTGTCGGTGCCAGCCGAATTTCGACCTACGAGCTGCATCAGACGATTGGCATCTGAAGCTCGCAGATTTTAGGCGGAGAAAGTCGAAAGCTCAATTTCCAGTGCGTTTCTGATCACGCCTTTGAATGCAAGTTCCACTTGTGCAACACACTTGGCAATCCTTTCCAGCATTAGACCAAGTTCTTCTCAAAATAGACAATGGGTGTTACAATCGGGGGAAACTAATGAAAGGCAGCTGGTTTGCATCATCGACAATAACATCCTTTACGCCTTTAACGTAGTAAAATGGCCCAAGGCACCTCACAGGAGCGTTTATCAAACACAATTTGATAACGAGTCACAGAAGAAGGTATTAGGACAGGTGACCAATAGGTTGTTCAAAGAAGTAGGCTTTAAGCAGCGCCTTAGTGGAGGAGAGAGACAGAGCAGTTGAGGTTTATGGAAGTTTTACCAGGGATTAGCCCATTTACAGCTGAAGGCACGGCCGCCAATGGTGGAGAGATAAAAATCGGGGATGCGCATGACGACAGAATTGGAGGAGCCAAATATTTCCGATGGTTGTAGGGTTGGAGCAAATTACAGAGATAGGGAGTTTGAGACCATGGAGAGTTTTGAAAACATTGATTAGATTTTTAAATCGGTGTGTTGCAGGAGAGAAGGCAATGTAGTTCAGCATATTCAGGGGGTGATGTGTGTATGGGACTTGGTGCAAGTTAGAATGCAGGCAGTGGAAGTTTATCGAGGGTGCAAGGTGAAAGGCGACCAGGAGACCATTGGAATGGTTCAATCTTGAGGTAACTACAGCATGGCTGAGGGATTGAACACCTCTTATATGCCCCTAGAGCAAGCTGAAACACTTTTGGAAATAAACAGAAATTGGTGTGTGCAACTGAAAGACGTGCTGTGAGTCTAAAAATGACTTGTTTGCGATATTAGCAGATTGAATCGTAATATTTACAGTGGGATCCCTCTGTACACTATTAGCGGTGGTTTTAACCAATATATCCTGAATGGCAGGCGAAATTGCTTGATATGTGCCAGTAAGCAATTCCGATACCAACAAAAACCGGCCTAATCTTAATGGAGAGCAAAAACTAGTGGAATTTCTAACGAGTGGGAGACGAGAACCCGCTCGTTTACCATTCGGTTTAGTTAAATTGCCCCTCCAGGTGTATTGTCAAATGCTTTCATGAAGAACGCCAGTGTCACGTTACTCCTTCTGAGTAACTTAGTTGACTTGCTGGTAGATTCCTACCAAATTACTCTGCACCGATCCATTTCCTCAACCTGCCTGAAGAGCCCAATCATTTCCCTGTAGATTCCTGTGTCGCTGTGAGCTGGAGGTCACCGCATGTGATCTTAGAGGAAGAAAGCAACCTGTGACATTCCTCTTCTTTATTGGAAGTATTAACCAATTTAAAATGGAAATCACATTTTCCAATCAGGCGACTGCTGAGTGCAAGGCCTCTCACCAGGCTTTCAGCCTTGAATCAGAAATCCGCTCCACAGCCTTATAACCCATGCCAGACCCATGAAATTGGATACAGGGATATGGGCACAACAAATGCACCAGCTAACGTCTGCATTTCCTAATACATTGTTCAGTCCATTTAGGCAGCTGAATTCTAAGGCGCACAGAGTAGGAATGTCCCAGGTTTTAGACTGGCGGAAAATTCGTTGGGAGGAGGAACAGGACAATGATTACCGCTCTTGGATGCAATTTTAATCTAAGCTGACAGTTGGGAAACTAATGGCAATGACTGAACGCGGATTTTTCACCACGCCTGCAATTATTCTCATTTAAGTCAACGGACAGTAATATAAAGGATGGGGAGAATGTAAAACTGGCTTTCCACCCGATCCTGTCAGTTTACCGCCAGGCCTGTTATGTTAAATTTACCCCAGTGCGAGGGGTATGTGGGTTGGGGGGTGGGCGGGGGGAAGATCCCAGCTCGTATGAGTGAATACTCTCCGGACAGGCTGACAAATGTCGAGTTGACACCCACTCGATTGTCCAACTGATCGCCTACCACCAGCAAATAATGAAGGTCATCAGAGATGAAAGGAGAGGCACGGGGAATTGACAGGAGATGTAAAAAGAAAATAAGATCATCTTAGGTCAAGAAAGTAATAGCGTAGTAGTTAGTTTTTTTATCAACCATTAAGCAACAGATTCATTACTGCATCAAAGATCAACAAGGTTGTTCACTTCAGAAAGAACAATGAATCAGCGCTGGAATCTATTGTACTATACGTTGATTTTCCCTATATAATCCGTTGCAACAGGTCTCAAATTTCTCTTTCTTCTATTTATTTATGAGCTTTTTTTGAGGTAATGCTCTTAACTTCACACGTGTTGTTCGATAGAAAAATTGACATCATGCATGAACTGGATTTAGACGGCACTGCAGCAAATATGGGGCTGGGTAGCAGATTAAAAAGTAGGATCTTAAAGGTTGTAATATCTGCATTACTCCCAGTGCCACGTAGTAGAGAGTATAGGAAAAGGAGGATAGAGCAGATGAATGAGTGGCTAAAGAGTTGATGCAGCAGTGAGGGCTTTAGATTCCTGGATTTGCTTTTGGGGAAGATGGGACCTGTAAAAGATGGACGTGTACCGGAACGGGACCAACATCCTTGGGGGGAGGTTTGCTAGTTCTGTTGGGGGGGTGGGTAAACTAACTTGGCAGGGGGATGGGATACGGAGTGGATCTATAGCAGGGGGATTTGCACAGCCATATATAGAGGAAAAACAAGTCAGCTGGAAGGCAGAGCAAGTATGTAACGACACAAGCGAGTATGGCAAGGCTGGATGGCATTTATTTTAATGCAAGGAATCTTGCGTGTAAGGCAGATGAAATGAAGATGTTGATGAACACATGGGAGTTTATAATGTTGCTATCACAGAGACATTTTTGAGGGATGGGCAGGACTGGCAGCTCAATATTCCGGGGTATAGAATTATCAGGCGAGAGAGAGGGGGGTGTAAAAGAGGAGGGGGTGTCGCAATATTAATCAAGGAGCCAATTAATGCTGTAAGGAGGGATGATATCTTGGCAGGTTCCTCTAATGAGGACATATGTGTAGAACTTAACAACACGAAGTGAGCAAGCACTTGGCTGGGAGTGTATATAGGTCCCCAAACTGTCAGGGGGATATAGAGGAACAGATATGTAGGCAGATCTAAGAGAAGGGTATAAATAATAGGTTAATATTAGTAGGGGATTTCAACTTCCCCAATATTAACTGGTATTGTCAGAGTGTGAAATGCTTAGAGCGTGTGGAATTCTTAAACTGCACCCAGGAGATCTTTTTGAGCCAGCATGTGGAATGTCCTACAAGAGAGGGGGCGGTACTGGACCTAATTCTAGGGAATGTAGCCAGGTGAGTGCTAGAAGTGTCAGTAGGAGAGCATTTTGGTGACGGTGACCATAATTCAGTGAGGTTTAAAGTCATCATGGAAAAGGACAAAGATGGACTGGAAATAAAATTTCGAAATTGGGGGAAGGCCGATTTTATTATGATAAGGCAGGGCCTGGCCAAATTGGACTAGGATCATCTATTTCTAAGAAAATCCACATCAGCACACTGAAGGTCTTTCACAAAGGAAATAGAGAGTGTACAATGCCAACATGTTCCCGTAAAGGTCAAGGGTGGGACCAACAAGCCCAGGGAACCCTGGATGTCAAGGGATAGCAAAGAATGGATTAGGGAAAAATGGGAGTCTTTTGGCAGGTACAAAGGACTAAAAACAGTGGAAGCCCTAGAGGGGTATAGAATGTGTAGGTGGGTACTTAAAAAAGGAATTAGGAAAGCGAAGAGCGGCCATGAAAAACCACTGGTGGGCAAAATAAAATAAAATCCCAAGGTGGTCTATAAGTATATTAAGGGCAAGAGGATAACCAGGGAAACAGTAGGGCCCATAATGGACCAAAGTGTCAATCTGTGTGTAGAGCTGGAAGATCTAGGTGAGTTTTTTAATGAATATTTTGCATCTGTGTTCACTATGGAGAAGGATGATGTAGGCACAGAAATCAGGCAGGGGGATTGTGATATATTGCACAAATCAGTATTGAGCAGGAGGAGGTACTAGCTGTTTTAGCAGCATAAAAGTCGATAAATCCCCAGGCCCAGACGAGATGTATCCTCGGCTGCTGTTTGAGGCAAGGGAGGAGATTGCACGAGCTCTGACACAAATTTTCAGAACCTCTCTTGCCACAGGGGAGCTGCCAGAGGACTGGCGAACAGCTAACGTAGAACCATTATTCAAGAAGGGTAGTATGGCTAAACCAGGGTATTACAGGCCAGGGAGCCTAAGATCAGTAGTAGGGTAATTATTGGAAAAAATTCTGAGGGACAGAATTAGTCTCCAGTTAGAAATGCACGGTTAATCAAGGATAGTCAGGAAGGTTTTGTCTAACCAATTTAATTGAATTTTTCGAGGGTGTGACTAGGTGTTTGGATGATGGTAGTGCAGTTAATGTAGTCAACATGGACTTCAGTAAGGATTTTGACAAAGTCTCGCTTGCGAGACTGGTCAAGAAGTTAAGAGCTCATGGGATCCAGGGCAATTTGGCACGTTGGATACAAAATTTTCTTAGTGGCAGGAGGTAGAGAGTGATGGTCGAAGGTTGTTTTTGTGACTGGAAGCCTATGTCCAGTGGTGTTCCGGAGGGATCGGTGCTGGGTCCTTTGCTGTTTGTAGTGTGCATTAATGATTTAGATATCAATGTAGGAGGTATGATCAGTATGTTCACAGATGACACGTTAATTGGTGGAGTGGTAAATAACGAGGAGTGAAGCCTCAGGCTATAGGACGATATAGACTGATTGGTTAGATGGGCCGAACAGTGGCAAATGGAATTTAACCCTACAAATTGTGAGGTGAAGCAATTTGGTGGACTAAGAAGGCAAGGGAATAGACAATGAATGGTAGGACCCTAGGAAGGACAGACGTTCATAGGGAACTTGGTGTGCATCTACATAAATGCCTGGAGGCAGGACAGGTAGATAAGGTGGTTAAAAAGGCATACAGGATATTGCCTTCATTAGCCGATGCATAGTATATAAGGGCATGGAGGTTATGATGGAGCTGTACAAAACGCTAGTTATGCCACAGCTGGAATATGTGTGCTGTTCTGGTCGCCACACTATAGGAAGGATGTGATTGCATTGGAGGGTGTGGAGAGCAGATTCACCAGGATGTTACCTGGGCTGGAGCACGTCAGCTATGAAGAGAGACTGGGCAGGCTGTGGTTGTTTTCTTTAGAGCAGAGAAGACTGAGGGGGACCTGATTTAGGTGTACAATTGTGTGAGGGCCATAGATAGGGTAGATAGAAAGGAACATTTCCCCTTAGTATAGGGGTCAATAACGAGGGGGCATAGTTTCAAGGTAAGGGCAGGAGGCAGAGAAGATATTTGAGTAAAAACTTTTTCACCCAGAGGGATGTTGGAACCTGGAATTCATTGCCTGAAAGGGTTGTATAGACAGGAACCCACCCAACATTCAAGAAGCATTTAGATGAGCTCTTGAAATGACATAGCATTCAAGGTTACGGACCAAGTGCTGGAAAATGGGATTGAAATAGACAGGGCTTGATTGCCGGCACAGATATAATGGGCCGAAGGGCCTCTTTCACTGCTGTATAAATCTATGCCTCTATGAATCTAGTCTTCTTGCTGAATCATAGAATCACGAATGTTACAGCAGTGAAAAAGACCATTCGGCCCATCGCGCCTATGTCGACTTAATGAAAAAGCGATCCAATTGCACCCACCCACCTGATCTTTCCCCATAGCCCTGCAATTTTTCCGCATTACCTTTATATACACTTCCTTTTTGAAAGCTACGATTGAATCTGCTTCCACCATCCTTTCAGGCAGTGTGTTCAAGATCATAAGAATTCGCTGCGTAAATACATTTGTTCTCATCTCCCCTCATGCACTTTTGCCAATTACAATGGCCCATAATTTATGGCCGCTCATGTTCCACGTTTTCCCGTGAGAAACACATGCGTGAATATCCGGAACCTGCGATCCGTCAAAAATTTCCTTGACTGATCCAATGCATCCCTGGGAAAAGGGCACCGCGGCTGGAGAGCTGGGTTAGTTGCCCAACTTTTGCCCAGTGAATGCCCGTGAAATTCTTATCCCTGGTAAAACCTGCATAAGAGTTTTAAAAAATGTTAATTTAATATCCAATCATTTATAAATTAAAAAACCTGCAATAACGAAAGCTTATTTTATTCCGTTTAATATATTTAAATTTATTTTTGAAGAAATTAACTTCTTTTTCAAAATATGCAATGAAATGGCTTTTTATATCTATGGGCCCCGACATTCAGTTACCTACGTGTGTGTACGCGCTGTGTACTCACCTACAGGGCCAACGCAAGTACCGTTTTCAGGCATGCACTGTGCATGCGCTGGAATCCGAAGCTTCCTTGCTCTGAAGAAAGGGGTTCGCAGGTCAAACACCTGTGCCAGAGAGGCAGGGCGTACACCTGGAACTTCCAATTCTTTCAAGGTTGATGCAGTCCAAGTAAGTCGGTAGCCGCTGTATCTGGAAAAGCAGGTGCAAGGCCTGCTTTTAGCAAGAAAAGAGTTGATATCAGTACAATACAATTATAACACATATTTATCATTTTAAAATTCTTTAAGAAAAGGTAAGTTTATTGTTAGCCCCGTTGAAAACTTTAATTATTTTTTTCAAAAAGTTAAATTTTTGTTTGAAATAGTTCATTTATGTAATTTTTAATCATTTTAAAAAAGTAATGTTTTTTAAAATTTATTTGAAGATTTACTTATGTTGTCAGGGTGATCTCTTTTCATAGATTTGACAGGTCTTCCTGAATGGAGATTCCCTGCTCCAATTGACTTCCCATGGCCCACGTGATCCCAGAGACATTGCGAACTAGCTGCGCTCCTGGGATACATGTGCCCTGCAAACCGACAGTTTGAGGAGGCATATCAATGGATTGCTATACCGGTCCAGAGCATTATGGTCGGCGCGGTTGTTTTGTGCAGGTCGGGGTCTTATTGGACGTGTAGTTTTATTTTTGGTGTTTTCCCATTCATGCTTATGGGCATTCTGTACAGAAGGAATTCCCATAAGCTTGAATGGTGATTCCTTTCTTTTATTGGTTGGGCAAGCCCACGAGCTCCCAGGTGCGCTTCTGAATCACGTGCACCTCTAGCATACGTGGGCCTCTACCGCGGGAACCCCGAGAGTCCCAGGACCTCGAATCTCCTTACCTGCTGAACCACCAGGTAGGCGGGCATTTTATTTGCGAATCGGAGTCAATTCCCCGCTGGCAGCCTCTGACCACAAATTCAGGGCCATGAAATATATGTTCTCTGGTTACCGACTCTCTTGTCAGTGGAAAAAGCTTCTCCAGATTTATTCTATCAAAACGACTCATAATATTGAACACCTCTATTCATTCTCCCCTTATCCTTTCCTGCTTTAAGGAGAATAACCCCAGCTTCTATAGGCGCTTAAAATAACTGAAACCCCTCAACTCTGATAACGTTCTAGTAAATCTCTACTGCACCATCTCCAAGGTCTTGATATCCTTCGTAAAGTGTGGTATCCACAATTGGACACAATGCTCCAGCTGAGGCATAATCAATGATTTACAAAGATTTAGCATATCTTCCGTGCTTTTGTACACTATGCCTCTATTTCGAAAGCAATTTATCCCGTATGCTGTTAACAGCTATATCAGCTTGTCCTGCCACCATCATAAGAACATAAGAGCATAAGGAATAGGAGCAAGAATAGGCCACTCGGCCCCTCGCGCCTGCTCCGCCATTCAATAAGGTCATGGCCGATCTAGGGCTGAAAACCACTTCACAGCCCACTCCCCATTACCAGTCACTCCCTTATCTTTCAGAAATTTATCTATCTCCACTTTAAATGTATTTAATGACCCAGCCTCCATAGCTCTCCGGGGCAGAGAATTCCACAAACTGACGACCTTCTGAGAGAAGAAGTTCCTCTTCATCTGAGTTCTAAAAGAGTGACGCTTCATTCTGTGACTGTGTTCCAGAGTTCTAGATATCCCCATGAGGGGAAAGATCCTCTGTGCATCTACCCTGTCGAGCCCACTCTGTATCTTATATGTTTCAGTATGATCACATCTCATTCTTCTAATTTCCAATGAATATATTCCCAGCCTGTTCAACCTTTCCTCATAAGTCAAACCCCTCATCTCTGGAAGTAATCCAGTGAATTGTCACTCAACTGCCTCCACTGCAGGTATATCCTTCCTTAAATAAGGAGACCAAAACTGTACGCAATAGTCCAGGTGTGGCCTCACCAATACCTTGTACAGTTGTAGCAGGACATCCCTGCTTTTATACTCTAACTCCCTTGAAATAAAGACCAACATTCCATTTGCCTTTTTGATCCCCTGCTGTGCCTGCATGTTAAACTTTTGTGTTTCATGCACTTGGACCCCTAGGTCCCTCTGAACTGTAGCATTTTGTAATCTCTCTCCTTTTAAATAATAGTTTGCTTTTTTATTTTTCCTGCCAAAGTGGATAACCTCGCACTTTCCCACGTTATACTCCATCTGCCAAATGTTTGGCCACTCACCTAGCCTGTCTATATCCCTTTGCAGATTCTTTGAGTCCTCTGCAGAACTTGCTTTCCCAACCATCTTTGTATCATCCAGAAACTTGACTACATTACTCACGATCCTTTCTTCCAAGCCATTAATGTAGATGGTGAAGCGCTATCAATTACTGAGAAAGACTGGAAGTTAAGAGAGTAATAAACAGGCTTTATTAGCTAAAGAACGAAGGCATGCCTCTAGTGGACGAACGGTCCTGAATGCCTGGGGAACTGCAGAGCAGCCGCCTTTATACCAGGGCATATGGGTGGAGCCAGGGGCGGAGCCAGCTGAGGCAAGAGTGAACAGCAGTGAAGTGAACAACAGTGAACAACAGTGGAGTGAACAACAGTGAACAACAGTGGTTTACCACATTCACCCCTTGCTTAAAAAATGAGTCCGACGGGGTGAAGTGTATTAAAAGTTCGTATAATTTAGTCTTTCTGGGGGTCTTGTATGTCGTCGTGATCGTCGTGGCGACGGCTGAGGTGGTGCAGCTTCCGACGCCAAGTCCCGCGTGTGCCAGAGCACTGGTGTGTCGTCCTCATGGGTTTTGAGTTGGTTGGTGATCAATGACGGGTCACGGGGCCATGGCGTGCCGTCTACAGGGGTTAGGTGTGGGTCCGTTGCCGCCGGTGCATTGTGGGTAGCGGTGAAGGGCAATGGTAGTGGGTAGTGGGTGATGTTGGTTTCAGGGGCCCCCGAGGGTGTGAGGTCTCGTATGGAGACTGTGTCCTCCCGCCCGTCCGGGTACGTAACGTAGGCATACTGAGGGTTGGCGTGGAGGAGGTTGACCCTCTCAACCAGGGGGGCCGTTTTATGGGTCCTCACGTGCTTCCGAAGTAGGACGGGCCCTGGAGACATCAGCCATGGTGGTAGCGAGGTCCCCGATGTGGACTTCCTAGGGAAGACGAACATTTTTTCGTGAGGGGTGGCATTAGTGGCAGTACAGAGCAGTGACCGAATGGAGTGGAGCGCATCGGGGAGGACATCCTGCCAGCGGGAGGTTGGAAGGCCCTTACATTTTAAGGCTAGCAGGGCGGCCTTCCAAACTGTCGTGTTCTCTCTTTCTACCTGTCCGTTCCCCCGGGGGTTGTAGCTGGTGGTCCTGCTCGTGGCAATACCTCTCACGAGCAGGTACTGGCGGAGTTCATCACTTAGAAACGATGAGCCCCGGTCGCTATGGATATAGCTGGGGAAACCGAACAAGGCGAAGAGGTCGTTCAGGCATTTAATGACCGTAGCACTGGTCATGTCTTGGCGGGGAATGGCAAACGCTAAACGGGAGTACTCGTCGATGATAGTGAGGAAGTACACGTTGCGGTCAGAGGAGGGGAGGGGCCCTTTAAAATCGACGCTCAGGCGCTCAAAGGGGTGAGTGGCTTTTATCAGGTGTGCTCTGTCTGGCCTATAAAAGTGCGGTTTGCACTCGGCACAGACTTGGCAGTTCCTGGTCATGGTCCTGACCTCCTCGATGGAGTAAGGCAGGTTGCGGGCCTTGATGAAATGGAAGAACCTGGTGACCCCCGGGTTGTAGAGGTCATTGTGGAGGGCCCGCAGTCTATCAACCTGTGCGTTGGCACATGTACCTCACAATAGAGCATCCGGGGGCTCATTGAGTTTCCTGGGCTGGTACAGGATACCGTAATTGTAGGTGGAAAGTTCAATTCTCCAGCTCAAAATCTTGTCGTTTTTGATTTTGCCCCTCTGCTTGTTATTAAACATAAAAGCAACTGAACGCTGGTCAGTGAGTAGGGTGAATCGTTTTCCGGCCAGGTAATGCCTCCAATGTCGCACAGCTTCCACAATGGCCTGGGCCTCCTTTTCGACAGAGGAGTGTCTGAATTCAGAGCCTTGGAGGGTTCGTGAAAAGAAAGCCACGGGCGTTCCCGCCTGGTTAAGGGTAGTGGCCAGGGCAAAGTCGGACGCATCGCTCTCCACCTGGAAAGGGATGGACTCGTCCACCGCGTGCATGGTGGCTTTAGCAATGTCCTCTTTGATACGGTGGAAGGCTAAGCGGGTCTCTGCCGCCAGGGGAAAAGAGGAGGACTTGATAAGTGGACGGGCTTTGTCCGCATAATTAGGGACCCACTGGGCATAGTAGGACATAAACCCCAGGCATCTCTTCAGGGCCTTGAGGCAGTGGGGCAGGGGAAGGTCCATAAGGGGACGATATCGGTCGGGGTCGGGGCCGATGACTCCGTGTTCCACAACACAGCCAAGGATAGCGAGGCGGGTTGTGCGGAATATGCACTTCTCCTTGTTATACGTAAGGTTTAGGAGTTGGGCAGTGCGGAGGAATTTGTCGAGGTTGGCGTCATGGTCCTGCAGGTCCTGGCTGCAGATGGTCACATTGTCCAGGTAGGGAAAAGTGGCCTGCAACGCATTCTGGTCGACCATCCGGTCCATCTCCCTTTAGAAAACGGAGACCCCGTTGGTGACGCCGAAGGGAACCCGAAGGAAGTGGTAGAGGCGGCCGTTTGCCTCGAAGGCAGTATACTGGCGGTCCTCATAGCGGATAGGGAGTTGGTGAAATGGTGACTTAAGGTCAATGGTGGAGAATATGCGGTATTGTGCGATCTGATTGACCATATCAGATATGCGGGGGAGGGGGTATGTGTCCAGTTGGGTATATCGATTAATTGTTTGGCTGTAGTCAATGACCAGGTGCTGCTTCTCGCCGGTCTTGACGACCACAACCTGGGCTCGCCAGGGGCTGGTGCTAGTTTCAATAATCCCCTCCTTCAGGAGCCACTCCACCTCAGATTTAATAAAAACTCTGTCACCAGCGCTGTATCGCCTGCTTTTGGTGGCGATGGGCTTACAGTCGTGAGTGAGGTTAGCAAACAACGGGGGGGGAGTGACTTTAAGCATGGAGAGGCTGCAAAAGGTGCACGGTGGGCAATTTGAAAACTGCTGGTTGCAGACTGTGAGTGGGGGAAGGGGTCCACCGTACGCCATCGTGACACTCTTAAGGTGGCACTGAAAATCCAACCCCAGTAGAACGGCAGTGCAGAGATGGGGCAGGACAAGCAGTTTAAAGTTTCTGTACTCTGTGCCCCTCACCAAAAGTGTCACCACGCAGTAGCCGCCGACGTCCGCTGAATGGGACTTGGAGGCCATAGAGACCCGGTGGCACGCTGGCAGGACCGGGAGAGAGTAACACCGCACAGTGTTGGGGTGGATAAATCTCTCCGTGCTCCCGCAGTCGAAAAGGCAGGTCGTGGCGCGGTGGTTTACCTTAATGTCCATCATGGACCTGGCTAGTTGGTGAGGTCTAGATTGGTCCAGTGTAACGGAGGCCAGCGTAGGGTCAGGCGTGTCGCTGCAGTCATCAGGTGAGGCCGTGGGTGAGTCGGGGGCCCATTGCAAAAATGGCGGCCGGAACGGATCACACATGGTCGAAGTCGTCCAAGATGGCTTCCAAGATGGCGGCGCCCATGATCCACACGCGGCTGCAGGCGTTACAAGATGGCGTACAAAATGGCAGCGTCCAAGATGGCGGCCCGCTCGGCCCACACGCGGCACTGCTGGAGTTTGTGGTAGGTTTAGCCTTGCAGACGCTGGCGTAGTGCCCTTTCTTCCCACAACCAGAGCAAGTAGCGTTTTTCGCCGGGCAGCACGCTCTGGGGTGTTTGGCTTGGCCACAGAAGTAACACTTCGGGCCCCGGGACATCGCTGCAGAAGTTGGGCCATTGGCGGGATGTGACGGGGTGGCGCGGAGCAGGGTGGCGGTCCTAACGTGTCCCAGGATGGCGGCGCCCGCGCCATCCACGATGCGGCCGCGCGGTCAGGGGAGTGGGTGTCCATATTCTGGTGGGCCACATCTAGCGAGAGTGCGAGGGCCGTGGCCTTCTTCAGGTCGAGTTCGCCCTGCTGCAACAGTCTCTGCCGGGTGTAGTAGGACCTGAGGCCCGCGACGAAGGCGTCCCGGACAAGTTCCTCCATGTACACTGCGGCCGACACCTCTTTACATTTGCAGGCCAGGCCGAGCACCTTCAGCGCCCGTAGGTATACCTCCATCGATTCCCCGGGTTGCTGTTTGTGGGACCCCAGGAGGTATCTGGCATAAACCTCATTTACCGGGCGTGCGTACAGTTCTTTAAGGAGGTCGAGAGCACCCTTGTAGGTAGTCGCATCTTGGATGAGCGAATAAGCTTGGTGGTTCACCTTGGAGGTCAGAATTTTTATTTTGTCGCCATTGCTTTGAACAGTTTTGACGGAGGCTTCTAGGAAAATTTTGAAGCATCGCAGCCAGTGTGCGAACTTGGTAGATGAATCCGCCTCTTGAGGGTCTAGTTCCAGGCGTGCTGGTTTGAGGATTTGCTCCATCGAAAAAAAGTTAAGCTAATAAAATTGATGCACTTTAAATTACTGAGAAAGACTGGAAGTTAAGAGAGTAACAAACAGGCTTTTATTAGCTAAAGAACGAAGGCATGCCTCTAGTGGTCGACCGGTCCTGAATGCCTGGGGAACTGCAGAGCAACCGCCTTTATACCAGGGCATATGGGTGGAGCCACGGGCGGAGCCAGCTGAGGCATGCACAGGCAGGTACAACAATGGGCAAGAGTGAACAACAGTGAAGTGAACAACAGTGAACAACAGTGGAGTGAACAACAGTGAACAACAGTGGTTTACCACAGATGGTAAATAGTTGGGGCTCCAGCACTGATCCTTGTGGCACCCCACTAGTTATTGTTTGCCAATCAGAAAATGATCCATTTATCCCGACTCTCTGCTTTCTGTTATTTAGCCAATTCTCTATCCTTGCTAATTTAGTTGAATGTCCCTGAATCCCCAGGTCTCTCGATTCATGTATCCCCTTCCAGGACATAAAGTCATAGAAATTAATAGTTTTAAAAAATTCACCCGGTTCTTCCTTCGAAAATGCAACATTTCACACTTCTCTGCAAAAAATGTCAGCTGTAATGTATCCCATTGTAAGATCTCCATTCGTACCATTGAAAACCATTCTAAAACGGTGGTGACATCAGACTGTTGTAGGTTGGACTGTGGTGATGAGTGTTTGACAGGTGTTGCCCTGATCAGTCAGGTCATGGGAAGGCTGGGAATGAGAAAGTAATAGTTGTAAAACAGATAAGAAATAAACAAATAAACAAATATGCAAACATCCAAGCTGGGGTTAATGCTGATGGTTTCCTCCACGTAATGTGTAAAATTCCTCGATAAATGAGAATCGCAGCATACATTATTATAGGCTAGAAATTACTTTCAATTTCATGGTGAGGATAATGGCAGTCACTGTTATTTATTCACAAATCGGACCACTACGCCCAGCTGGCACAGATGTGGAGTTCTACTCGAAAACCCAGAGATGCTGTCCGAGATCCAATGCTATTCGTCAAGCTGCTCGAGAATGGCATCTCGCTGCCTGGCTCCTCATTCAAATGTACTGAGCTGCGTTAATTTCCTGCACTTGCATGGTAGAGAGGGACTAATCTCGCCAAAGAAAGCTAGGGAATATCCATATCAGTCTAAGTAGGTTTTTTTGAAAGCGTGACAATGTTAAATTACTGCCAGACAACCTCTCCGGCATTGATAATTAACTATTCCGAATGTGGAATCGTATTCCTTTAGATTTTAATTGTTGATGGAGATTATTTTAAAAATTAAATATTTTAATGAGTTAGTTTATTTTTTTTTGTCTCTTTTTTCTCTCTCTGAATCCAATCTTCCTTTCCCTTTCTCTATTTCGCTTTAATAGCTGATTTGGAATTGAATTCACTATTCTAACTTACACTTCCCATGTCAGAATCTGCGCTGTTCGTACTTCAATACCGCAATGTTTGAATCTCTTACTGCAGCTTCCAGTAAAAAAGGTCGTAGAAATTAAATGGACAGGAGCAACTCTAAGGAATGACGGCCACGGTTCGTCCGCTGGCTACAGTAAATTCTGGCGCAAAATTCCTCATTGCAATACCTTTGCGAGGTTAATACCAATTTCTGAATTTTTAGAGTCAATATTCAGCAGAGCTGGGAATATTACTTGTTAATTTTGTCTTGCAAGTACTCACCTTATTGACTTGTATCATTGTTACCACTAATCCTTGCCTCCGAAAATGAAAACAACAATTAATACCAACATCTCCAACATTGCCAATGGGTAGAGAACGAGTACGAGACTGAAACAGTATATTTGTGGATCAGTGGGAAGCACATGTTCAGGCCAATAAGAAATAAGATGAATTCTGGCAACGAGATCTGCCGTTCATACAGCGACAGCACAATTCAAGGAGTTTCTGAAATCGAAGCTTACAAATTAGCCAATTTTGGGCCAAGGAAAAATTCTGGGAGTGAAATTGATCGCCGCCAGTCGTGCTAAACGGGCATCGGAAGTCCATTTTATGCTCTTGCTGATTTTCCTCCCCAAGTCAATTCAATGGGAAAGATAATCGCGAGGAGCGCAAAGCAGACCAATTTCATCCCCATTGACTCAATATTAGGAGACCACCCACAGGGATTCACGAACATGTCTTCAGCTGAAAATATATTTCAGGATGGGGGAGACATGTACTGGATCAGGGCGTGGAAATTTTAGTCAGCCCCCGTTTGCAAGTCTGAACGTAGTTCTTAAAAGAAAGACTTGCATGTAAATAATGCCTTTCACGACCACCGGACGTCTCAAAGCGTTTTAAATCCAATTAAGTATTTTTTGGAGTGTACTCACTGCTGTTATGTAGGAAATGCAGCAGCCAAATTGCACACAGCAAGCTCCCACAAGCAAGGTGATAATGACCAGATAATCATGAAAGTAGTTGCAGGGACGCATTTCCCCATAAAATCTGCATACCGAGGTAAAGGTGAGTAATGTGTCACCAACATACACCACAATACCAGAATGATAACAACCTGACTTGCCCCATTGCTGCAGGAACTTTTTGCATTACGCTAGGCCAACCTGTAAGAATTGGGGTGCGGGAATTTTAAGCATTTATTCGTATATTCATGTAGATATCGCTGTAGAAGATAAAGTAAAAGTTAAATGACACCAGTCATTCGATTCGATACGGCTATGACATTTCACCTCGAACAAAACACCTGGTAGAGTTAATGCAACGAGTTATTCAGTCTCAAAGGCACTTTTAATACCCTGACCCAGAAAAAATGGAACCTACGCAAGGAAATATCTAAGTTTGGGGACAGTTGTTCCTGGTGGGATATTGGTATGACTATTGAGGTTCATCCCTGGATAATAATTATCTCCCACGTTTTGGTCATTGTTCAGTTCATGATAGTATTATATTTACGAATGATAACTTGTCGAGTCAACAGATGCCGCAAGCAAAATGCATTGGTCAAGCTGTTACAGAAGACGCTGAAGGAAGAACACAGCATCTACACGTTGTAAGTGCCTGTGACCATTGACTTGGAGGCACAGCCACTTGAGAGTGGACAATGTACAACGCACTATTTGAGGGTGGACACAGTACAACACACTATTTGAGGGTGGACACTGTACAACACACTATTTGAGGGTGGACACTGTACAACACACTATTTCTGGGTGGACACTGCAGAACACACGATTTGTGGGTGCACACTGTGGAACACATTATTTGATGGTGGACACTGTACAACAGACTATTTGAGGGTGGACACTGCACAACACACTATTTTAGGGTGGACACTGTACAATACACTATTTGAGGGGCGACACTGTGGAACACACTATTTGAGGGTGGTCTCTATGGAACACTCTATTTGATGGTGGACACTGTAGAGCATACTATTTGAGGGTGGACACTGTAGAACCCACTATTTGAGGCTGGACACTGCAAAACACACTATTTGAGGGTGGACACTGTACAACACACTATTTGAGGGTGGACACTGTAAAACACACTATTTGAGGCTGGACACTGTACAACACACTCTTTGAGGGTGGACACTATAGAACACACTATTTGTGGGTGGACACTGTACAACACACTATTTGAGGGTGGACACTGTAGAACACACTATTTGAGGGTGGAAACTGTGGAACACACTATTTGAGGGTGGACACTGTGGAACACACTATTTGAGGGTGGACATTGTAGAACACACTATTTGAGGGTGGACACTGAACAACACACTATTTGAGGGTGGACACTGTAGAACACACTATTTGAGGGTAGACATTGCGGAACACACTATTTCAAGGTGGACACTGTACAACACACGATTTGAGGGTGGGCACTGTGGAACACACTATTTGAGGGTGGACACTGTGGAACACACTACTTGCTGTAACAATTGATCATGATTTTTCCATCATGCTTCACGAGGACACAGACTGTTTGCTGTAAGAACATTGCAAAATAATCTGTTTGACTTGCAAGCTGCAAAGCTGCCAATTGCCATTCAACAGATATGGAAGACAAGCTAATTTAGGTTCTGTGGTAACACGCTGTTGACTGTGAGATCAGTGCAATAACGAAACATCTTCAGATTATGGAATGTACCTAGCATTGAGACCCATAGTTGCTCAACTAACTAGTGCTAAGAGTGTCTGAGAAACAATTAATGACCATTATGCCATATAGTTAGAAACATGAATGCTGTGGGCGAATTGACAAATTTTGGGGTATAATTGTTGTTGGAAACTGATATTCGGGGCGATAGTTGAAATTACCTGGTCAGTTGTCAGTTACAGTTAGTCATAATTCTCGTCATCGATGAATTGATCTCTCATCTGGTGTATAGTATGTGCGTGATATGTTAAAATCATCTGATCTTAAAGACAATGAATTTAGATGCTTGCTTGTGATACGTTCATGAATTGAGTGTAGTTTGAATTCTGGGAATTATTTGTAACCTCTTGTTGACTTTTAAGTAAATGAAGTTTCACAGTTTCATTGGGTATTGTGTTGACTGTTCCACGAGTCTGAACTCTACAAACTGTCAGACAATCAAAACGTCTAACAGGACTGGCCTAGGCCTTCACCAGACGAGACTGACCAACATCTTCTCCAGAGGGGACTCTAGAATAGATTGACCAAGGCAGTCTCCAGGGGGGATTGACCGAGACCTCCTCCAGAGGCAACTGACCAAGACCTCCTCCAGAGGGGTTTGATCGAGACCTCCTCCAGAGGGGTCTGAACGAGACAATCTCCAGAGGGGACTGACACAAATTTTCAAAACCTTTATGGCCACAGCGGATGTGCCAGAGGACTGGAGAACAGCTAACGTAGTACCATTATTCAAGAAGGGTAGTAGGGATAAACCAGGGAATTACAGGCCAGTGAGCCTAACATCAGTGGTAGGGAAATTATTGGAAAACATTCTGAGGGACAGAATTAGCCTTCACTTGGATAGGCAAGGATTAATCAGGGATAATCAGCATGGCTTTGTCAAGGGAAGATCATGTCTGAACAATTTGATTCAATTTTTCGAGGGGGTGACTAGGTGTGTGGATGAGGGCAGTGCAGTGGATGTGGTATACCTGGCTTTCAGTAAGGCTTTCGATAAAGTCCCACACAGGAGACTGGTCAAGAAGGTAAGAGCCCATGGAATCCAGGTTGCCTTGGAACATTGGATCCAAAACTGGCTTAGTGGCAGAAGGCAGAGGGTGATAGTCAAAGGTTTTTTTTGTGACTGGAAACCTGTGTCCAGTGGGGTAATGCAGGGATCGGTGCTGGGTCACTTGCTGTTTGTGGTCTACTTTATTAATTTGGGTGTGAATGTAAAAGGTATGATCAGTAAGTTCGCAGATGACACGAAAATTGGTGGGGTGGTAAATAGTGAGGAGGGTAGCCTCAGTCTGCAGGACGATATAGATGGGTTGGCCAGATGGGCGGAACAGTAGCTAACAGAATTGAACTCTGAAAAGTGTGAGGTGATGCATTTTGGAGGGACTAACAAGGCAAGGCAATACATAATGAATGGTAAGACCCTGGGAAAGACAGAGGATCAGAGGGACCATGGTGTGCATGTACCTAGATCCCTGAAGGCAGCAGAACAGGTGGATAAGGTGGTTAAAAAGGCATATGGGATATTTCATTAGCCTTCATTAGCCGAGGCATAGAATATAAGAACAGGGAGGTTATGATGGAGCTGTACAAAACGCTGGTTAGGCCACAGATGGAATACTGTGTGCAGTTCTGGTCGCCATACTATAGGAAGGATGTGATTGCTTTGCAGAGGGTGCAGAGGCGATTCACCAGGATGTTACCTGGCTGGAGTGCTTCAGCTATGAAGAAAGAGTGGACAGGCTGGGGTTGTTTCCCTTGGAGCAGAGAAGGCTGAGGGGCGACCTGATTGTGGTGTACAAAATTATGAGGGGCATAGATAGGGTAGATAGAAAGGAACGTTTTCCCTTAGTAGACGGGTCAATAACAAGGGGGCATTGATTCAAGGTACGGGGCAGGAGGTTTAGTGGGGATTTTAGGAAAAACCTTTTCACCCAGAGGGTGGTTGGAATCTGGAACTGACTGCCTGAAAGGGTGGTAGAGGCAGGAACCCTCACAACATTCAAGAAGCATTTGGATGGGCACTTGAAATGCCATAGCATACAAGGCTACGGACCAAATGCTGGAAAATAGGTTTAGATTAGACCGGGCGTGATGGCCAGCATGGACACGATGGGCGGAAGGGCCTCTTCCTGTGCTGTATAACTCTATGACTCTCTGACTCTATGACTCTATGACATTCTCCAGAGGGGACTGAATGAGACCTCCTCCAGAGGGTACTGATCACGACCTCCTCCAGATGAGACTGACCGAGCCTTCTTCCAGAGGGGACTGAGTGAGGCTTCTTCCAGACGGGGCGGACCGAGGCCTCCTCCAGCGGGGACTGACTGAGGCCTCCTCCACAGGGGATTTACTGAGACATCATCCAGAGGGGACTGACCGAGGCCACCTACGGAAGGGACTGACAAGGCCTTCTCCAGAGGAGACTGACCAAGACCTCCTCCAGAGGAGACCGACCAAGACCTCCTCCAGAGGAGACTTACCGAGCCCCTGACCAGAGGGGACTGACCAAGACCTCCTCCAGATGGGACTGACCGAGACCTTCTACAGAGGAGACTGACTGATACCTCCTCCTGAGGGGACTGACCGAGGCATCCTCCAGAGGGGATTGACTGAGACCTGCTCCAGAGATGATTGACCAAAGCCTCCTCCAGACGGGACTGACCGTGACATCCTGCAGAGGTTCTATCCAATGGGGCGCTCCTGAGATCTCTCTGTTTTTTTACCTGCGGTTGAATTTCCTCTCTGTCCCTGTTTTGTTGCCTCGGGTTAACAAGTTCTTGCTCGATTGTGGCCCTTGTGTTTTAAAGAGATTAAAGCCTGGGTTTAAGCTAGCACAGCCTGTAATGTAACAAAAATATGTTAACTCGGTGTGTGAAATACCGGGGCTGAGAGGAAGTTAAAGGCCGAAACGTGAACATCGTGGATAGAGATTGCAAAATAATTCTTGTGTTTCGGACAAATTGCGACAAATTTGCGGGGACATGAGGCTATTTGATGCATTTTGCTGTTGCATTGTTTGATGATACAACGGTAGGTGGGTCAATAAGCTGTGAGGAGAATAGAAAGAGCCTGCAAAGGGATATAGATAGATTAAGTTAGTGGCAGTAAGATGGCAGATGGAGTATTATATAGGGAAATGTGAGGTTATTTAACTTGGTAGGAAATTAGAAGAATAGAACATTTTTAAATGGTGAAAAAATTTTCAAATGTTACTGTTCAGACAGGTTTGAGTGTCCTCGTGCAACGAACACCGAAAGCTATCATGCAGGTACAGCAAGCAATAAGGGAGTCAAATGGCATGTTGGCCTTTATTGCAAGGGGGTTGGAGTATTAGTGTAAGGAAGACTTGCTGCAATTGTACAGGGCATTGGTGATAGCACACCTGGAGTACTGTACACAGTTCTAGTCTTCTTATCTAAGGAAGGAGGTACCTGCCTTGGAGATGGTGCAACGAAAGTTCATTAGATTAATTCCTGGGATGAGAGGGCTGTCCTATGATGATGCTTTTGGAGAATGGGTCTATACTAGCTGAAGTTTAGAAGAATGAGAAGTGATTCTATTGAAAAATACAGGATTCTGAAGGGCATTGACAGGACAGACGCTGAAAGGTTGTTTCCCTTGGCTGGAGTGTCTCGAAGTAAGGGGCATAGTCTCAGTGTATGGGGCAGGCCATTTAAGGTTGGGATGAGGAGGAACTTCTTCTTTACAGCATTGTGAATCTTTGGAATTTTCTGCACCAGAGGGCTTTGAATGCTGAGTCTTTGAGTATATTCAAGGCCAAGATAGATAGATTTTGAATTCTGAGGGAATCTAATGATATGGAGATAGGGCAGGATAGCGAAGTTGAGGTCGATGATCAGCAATGATTTTATTGAAAGCCGGAGCAGTTTCGAGGGGTTATATGGCCTTCTCCTGCTCTCATTTGTCATGTTTTGATAGAGTAAATAGGGAGAAATTATTTCCAGTGGCAAGAGGTTGGGTAAGCAAAGGACACAGGATTAAGCTTATTGGCAAAGAAACAGGGCGGAGATTAGGAGGATTTTTTTATGCAGCGATTTCTTCTGACATGGGATGCACGGCCTGAAAGGGTGGTGGAAGTGGCTTTTACTTGTATACTTGTAAAGACACAGTTTGCAGGGCTACGGGGAGAGAGGGACTAATTGGATCGCTCCTCGAATGAACTGGCACAGGCAGGATGGGCCGAATGGTCGATATGTTTCTATGATTTGTTGCAGATTGATGGGGGCAATTTTGCTGCAGGGTGATGTTGGCCATTTTCTGTCAAGTTCATGGCGGCCATTTCCCGTTGCCTGTGGGGCGCCATTTTTAGAGTCCCAGCTGCACTCTTTAGCTGACATTCAGTTCCACCATCTTGTGTAAATTGCATATCCAGTCTCCTGAGTAAGACCATCCGCTTCAATAGACCAACAGGTCATGTTTACAGCGTCGTTTGGAGAAGGTGGGATGTACTTTTGAGGAAACTTTATTTAATATATTCAAAAAATGAAGCCAGCTTTTGTGAAAATAGCGAGCAGACCTGGCGCGAGTTGAAGTAAGCGGTGGAGTTTTATTAACACAACACAGTGACAACAACAATACCTTGCCTTTATATAGCGGCTTTAATGCAGTGAAACGTCTTGGGGCAATTCTCAGGCAAAATTTGACACTGAGCAACAAATAAAAATTTTAGGAAAAATGAACAAAAGCTTGGTGAAAGAGGTAGATTTTTAAATGAATATTTTGCATCTGTGTGCACTGTGGAGTAGGACGCTGTAGGCATAGAAATCAGGCAGGGGGATTGCGATACACTTGCACAAATTTGTATTGAGAGGGATGAGGTGCTAGCGGTTTTAGCTGGCTTAAAAGTGCATAAATCACCAGGTCCAGACCATATTTATCTTTGACTGCGGTGTGAGTCAAGGGAGGAGGTTGCAGGGGCTCTGACGCAAATTTACAGAACATCTAGTGCCACAGGGGAGGTGCCAGAGGACTGGAGAACAGCTAACGTAGTACCGTTATTCAAGAAGGGTAGTAGGGATAAACCAAGTAATTACAGTACAGTGAGCCTAACATTAGTGGTAGGGAAATTATTGGAAACAATTCTGAGGGGCAGAATTAGTCTCCGCTTGGAGAGGCAAGGATTAATCAAGGATGGTCAGCATGTTTTTGTCAGGGAGAGATCATGTCTAACAAATTTGATTGAATTTTTCAATGTGTTGACTAGATGTGTGGATGAGGGTAGTGCAGTTGTTGTAGTCTACATGGACTTCAGTAAGGCTATTGACAAAGTCCCACATGGGAGAACAGTCAAGAAGGTAAGAGCCCATGGGGTCCAGGGCAATTTGGCACATTGGATCCAAAATTGGCTTAGTGGCAGGAGGCAGAGAGTGATGGTCGAAGGCTGTTTTTGTGACTGGAAGCCTATGTCCAGTGGTGTAACGCAGCGATCGGTGCTGGGTCCTTTGCTGCTTGTAGTGTACAATCATGATTTTGATATGAAAGTAGGAGGTATGATCACTAAGTTCGGAGATGACACGAAAATTGGTGGAGTGCGTAATAGCGAGGAGGAAAGACTCAGGCTAAATTACGATAAAGATGGGTTGGTCAGATGGGCAGAACAGTGGCAAATGGAATTTAAACCTGAAAATTGTGAGGTAATAGATTTTGGGTGGACTAACATGGCAATGGAATACACAATGAATGGTAGGGCCCAAGGAAGGACAGAGGATCAGAGGGATCTTGGTGTGCATGTACATAGATCCCTAAAGGCAGCAGGACAGTTGGATAAGGTGATTAAAAAGGCATATGGGGTACTTGCCTTCATTAGCCGAGCCATAGAACATAAGCGCAGTGAGGTTATGTTGGAGCAGTATAAAACGCTAGTTACGCCACAGCTGGAATGCTGTGTCAATTTCTGCTCACCACACTTTAGGAAGGATGCGATTGCATTGGAGAGGATGCAGAGGAGATTCATCAGGATGTTACCTGTGCTGAAGCTTTTCCGCTATGAAGAGAGACTGGACAGGCTCGGGTTCTTTTCCTTCGAGCAGAGAAGGCTGAGGGGGGACCTGGCTGAGGTGTGCAACATGTTGAGGGGCATAGATAGGGTAGATAGAGAGGAACTTGTCCCTTTAGTAGAGAGGTCAATAACCAGGGGACATAGTTTCAAGGTAAGTTGTAGCAGGTTTAGAGGGACTTCGAGGAAAAACGTTTTCACCCAGGGGGTGGCTGCAATCTGGAACTCACTGCCTGAAAGGATGGTAAAGGCAGGAACCCTCACAACATTCAAGAAACATTTAGATGTGCACTTGATACGCCACAGCATACAAGGCTACGGACCAATTGCTGGAAAATGGGTTTAGAATAGACAGGGCATGATGGTGGGCGTGGACATGATGAGTCGAAAGAACTCTTTCTCTGCTGTATAACTCTATGACTCTATGTTTTAAGAAACCTTTAAAGGAGGAGGAGGAGAGAGAGGTAGAGCTGCAAAGAGATTTAGGGAGGGAATTCCACAGTTTAGTGACTTGGCAGCTGAAGTCGTGGCGCCAATGAGGAGTGATGAAAATGTAGGATGGGCAAGAGTTCTTATGACTGGAGAGCTCATGAGAGTTGTTGGGCCACTTGTTACAGAGTCTGACTCCTCACTGGGAGAGAAACACATTGCACACAGGTATACTTTTTAGGGAAAGTGACTCTCTCTGGGACAGACACGCAGGTATATTGAGTGCAATTGTCAGTTTCCCACTGCAGCCCAGACGTACCCGCACCCTGGGCCCTTCCTGTCATTGAATTTCCACAGTGGCACATTGGGGAACATTCAGCCCCGGATATCCTGAAGCAGGGCTGTGGGGCTGGGCGGCTGAGTATCGGGGCCCTGTGGCTGACCCTTTGACAGGTTGGCTGATTGGGCAGATGCATGGCAGACGCAGTATAATTTTGGTAAATGCGAGGTTATCCACTTTGGAGACAAAAAACAGGAAGATAGGTAATTATCTGAACGGCAATAGATTGGGAAAAAGGGAAGTGCAACGAGACCTGGGTGTCCTTGTGCACCAGTCGCTGAAGGTAAGCATGCAGGTGCAGCAGGTGGTTAAGAAGGCAACTGGTATGTTGGCCTTCATAGCGAGAGGATTCGAATTCAGGAGCAAGGATGTCTTGCTGCAGTTGTGCAGGGCCTTGGTGAGACCACACCTTGAGTATTGTGTGCAGTTTATTAAATACATATTTTGGTTCTGTCTTCAAAAAGGAGGACACAAATAACCTCCCAGAGATGTCGGGGAACATAGGGTCAGATGAAAGTGAGGAACTGAAAGAAATCAGTATTTATAGGGAAATTGTGTGAGGGAAATTAACGGGATTGATGGCCGATAAATTCCCAGGGCCTGATAATCTACATCTTAGGGTACTTAAGGAAGTGGCCCGAGAAATAGTAGATGCATTGCTGATCATCTTCCAACATTCGATAAAATCTGGAACAGCTCCCATGGATTGGACGGTAGCTAATGTTACCCCACTATTCAAAAAAGGTGGTAGAGAGAAAACGGGGATTACAGACAGGTAAGCCTGACATCGGTAGTGGGGAAAATGCTAGCGCCTATTATAAAATATGTAATAGCAGAGCACTTGGAAAACAGTGACCGGATCGGACAATGTCAACATGGAATTACAAAAGGTAAATCGTGCTTGTCTAATCTACTGGAATTTTTTGAGGATATAACTGGTAAAATAGATAAGGGAGACCCAGTGGATGTGATGTATTTGGACTTTCAAAAGGCTTTCAATAAGGTCCCGCATAAGAGATTAGCGTGTAAAGTTAAGGCACATGGGATTGGGGGTAAGGTATTGATTTGGATAGAGAACTGGGTGGCAGACAGGAAGCAAAGAGTTTGAATAAACGGATGTTTTTCTGAGCGGCAGGCAGTGACTAGTGGGGTACCGCAGGGATCGGTGCTAGGACCCCAGCTATTCACAATATATATTAATGATCTAGACAAGGGAACTAGATGTAATATCTCCAAGTTTGCAGACGACACAAAGCTGGGTGGGCGTTTGTGCTGTGAGGAGGATGCTGAGAAACTCCAGGATGATTTGGACAGGTTGGGTGATTGGACAGATGCATGGCAGATGCAATATTACGTGGATAAATGCGAGGTTATCCACTTTGGCGTCAAACACAGGAAGGCAGATTATTATCTGAATGGCAATAGATTGGGAGAAGGGGATGTGCAACGAGACCTGGGTGTCCTTGTGCACAAGTCGCTGAAGGTAAGCATACATGTGAAGCAGGCGGTTAAGAAGGCTAATGGTATGTTGGCCTTCGTAGCGAGAGGGTTTCAGTGCAGGAACAAGGATGTCTTGCTGCAGTTGTACAGGGCTTTGGTGAGACAACATCTTGAGTATTGTAGGCAGTACTGGTCGCCTTATATATGAGGAAGGATGTTCTTGCCATGTATGGAGTCCAGCGGAGATTCACCAGGCTGATACCTGGGATGGCAGGAATGACGAATGATGAGAGATTGGATCGATTGTGCTTATACTCGCTGGAGTTTAGATGAATGAGAGGGGATCGCTTAGAAACTGATAAAATTCTGACAGGACTGGACAGACTAGTTGCAGGAAGGATGTTCCCGATGGTCGGGGACTCCAGAACCAGGGGTCACAGTCTAAGGATAAGGGGTAAGCCATTTAGGACAGAAATGAGGAGGAATTTCTTCACCCAGAGAGTGGTGAACCTCTGGAATTCTCTACCACAGAAGTCAGTTGAGGCCAATTCATTAAAAGATATTCAAGAAAGAGTTGGATACATTTCTTAAGGCTAAAGGGCTATGTGGAGAAAGCAAGGACAGGGTACTGAATTTGGATTATCAGCCATGATATCATTAAATGGCAGAACAGGCTTGAATGGCTGAATGGCCTACTCCCGCTCCTACCTTCTATGTTTCTATGTTTCTATGTCACAATGGGAGATGGTGCTCGCTCAGCTCGAGCTGGGAACCCTAAAAGGGGCCAATAGATTTAAACCCTGAACACGCCCAATTAAAGGGGAAGGGCAGGCAATTGTCATATAATGAGAGCAGCGATGGTCATCGATTGAAATGTTCACACAACCACACTCAGTCCACTTCTTCTTCCCTGCAGCGACTCCAGGTGTCTCTTTCCGGTTGAACTGAGCTGATTCCAGCCCAGCCTGAATCAGATTAAAGATTAAACAGAAAATAAACAGATTGAACAACAGTGTAAATAACAGGGAGACTGGGGTTAATATTTCAATAATAATAACAGACACATATTACCCATAAAAGTGACTGAACACCATTTATATTTATTTATTACATTAAACATTAACGCAAACACTCACTCGATCAGCCGTAGACTCCTGCAGGTTAGTATGAGGCGGCAAAGAGTGGGGACAGGTCAGTCTATGAAGGAGTTTCATCCCAGGTCCAGTTCAGTCACTGACTGGTTTGGACAGAGATCGGAGGCGAGATCCTCGGTACAAAAATCTGTGAGACCGACGCCATCCAACCTGGTGAGCAGAGAGAGAAATAACAGGAATCAGAGTAAATCCCCCGTGTATCTTAATAACAGTATTGTGGCGGAACCACCAGAGGGTTATGGACACTTGTATATAATTCCTTTTGCAGCAATGTAGTACAGCTGGGGGCTGCACCTTTAATGTATCTGTTAACTGTACTAGGGCTTCTTTCCTGTACTCCACCTGATGACGTCATGCCGTCCGTCACGTGATCGCTCAACGGCGGGAAGAACGTGATGACGTCATGACGTCAGAACTCGGAACGTTCCAGCAGTAGAGCTCGGAACCTTCCAGCACTTGAGCTCAGAACCTGCGAGCAGTTGAGCTCGGAACCTTCTAGCAGTTCCAGAGAGGCTTTCAAGCAGACCAGACCTATTTGCATTGTATACTACAGTTTTCTGCACAGCTTCGTTTGTTCATTAAATTTTATTGCTTTTGATTCTCTGAGTCGATCTCAATTCTTCGGCTAGGAACCCCAGTTCCTGCATTGGTGACCCTGATTTCTTCGAACAATTTTCGCTGAAGTTACATCATGGACACGAACGCCGTCACCCTCAAACTGCCGAAATTTTGGGAGCAACAACCGGCCGTGTGGTTTTTCCAGGCGTAAGCCCAATTTGCAATCTGGGGAGTAGCAGCGGATTCGACCCGTTATTATTACATGGTCTCCGCCCTCGACAGCGCCATTGCCTCGCAGGTCCTCAGCCTCCTCAAGAGTCCACCGAACGATGGCAAGTACGAACCTTTAAAAGCACATTTACTGCAGATTTTCGGTCTGTCCAAGTTGGAGCGCGCTTGCCGACTTATCTCCATGCCCGGCCTCGGGGACTCAAAACCCTCAGAGCTCATGAGCCAAATGCTCATGCTTTTGGGCTCGGAATCGCAATGTTTTCTGTTCCGCGAGCTGTATCTCTGTCAACTACCAGAGCCAGCACAGACGGCCTTGGCCAATTCCACGATCACGGATTGTGCTGAACTCGCCGCGGAAGTGGATAAAATATTCAACATCTCACAACAATCTTGTGCAGCCACGAGGCGCCAAAACTGTGCTGAACTCGCCGCAGAGGCGGATAAAAAATGCTCCTGCACACAGCCATGTTGTGCAGCCACGAGGCGCCCATCCACCACAAGAGCGAAGCCGACTCCTCCTCCTGCAGGCTGGTGTGCATAACACGTTTGTTTTGGTGCGAAGGCCAGAAATTGCCATCCGCCCTGCAGTTCCACACCAAAAAAAGAACCTACCTCAAACCAGCAGTTTCTGAGAAGATCAGTAAGGTCTAAGGGATGCGTCGGAGTTGCGATGGCCGTCGGGTCCGTAGGGAAACTTCTATACATTACGGACTCCCTGTCAGGGCGATGCTTTCTCTGTGATACTGGCTCCCAGTGCAGCATCGTACCAGCGTCATAGCTAGATCTTCAATCCGGCGATCAAGTTCCCCCCCTCGAGGCAACCAGTGGTGCGGCCATGCACACGTTTCGAAAGCGAAGGGTCCAGTTGAGTTTTGGCGGCCAACATTTTGTTTGGGAGTTCATCACGGCGATAGTCTCACATACCATCCTGGGTGCAGATTTGTTCAGCGCAAATGGGTTTCTCGTCGACGTCCGACACTGCTGGCAAACCACTGCCTCCACTTTTCACTCGGTCCCCAGCCACCGAAGCACCGCGATGTCTTGGTCAGTTGCCTGTGCAGTCCCATCTCCAAATGAGTTCTCTCGTCTTCTCAGTGAGTTCCCTGAGCTCACCAGGAGCACATTTTCTTCTCAGTCGCGAGGCACGGTTTGGCGCACCACATTACCACGACAGGACCCCCCGTTTATGTGAGAGCTCGAAGGCTGGAACCCGGTAAACTTGCGGCCAACAAGGCAGAGTTCCATATAATGGAATGCCTAGGAATTATTCAACGTTCGAATAGCCCTTGTTCCTCGCCATTTCACATTGTTCCTAAGCCGGGCGGTGGATGGAAACCATGCGGCGACTACAGATGCCTGAAGGAGGCCACCACACCTTATCGGTACCCAATTCCTCACATTGAGGATTTTTCGGCCCATCTGGCAGGGAATTGCATCTTTTCCAAAGTAGACCACGTCCGAGGCCATCACCAAGTGCCCGTGCATCCTCAGGACTTCCCCAAAACTGCCGTCATCACACCTTTTGGGCTCGTTGAGTTCCTTCGTATGCCGTTTGGGCTGAAGAATGCAGCACAAGCCTTCCAACGTCTCATGAATTCCGTGTTGCACGATCTGCCATTCATCTTCGTCTAGCTAGATGATATCCTTATTGCCAGTAACAGCACAAAAGAACACATTATGCACTTGCATACCCTTTTTTCTCATCTCAGCCAACATGTCCTTATTATCAACCCAGCCAAGTGCCAGTTTGGGTTGCACAGCATTGATTTTCTGGGACACAGAATCACCTCAGAAGGCGCCGTCCCACTGGCCACGAAGGTGGAAGCAATCACCTCGATCCCTGTTCCTCAGACCGTCAGCGCCCTCCAGGAAATTCTGGGAATGGTCAACTTTTATCATCGGTTCGTCCCCAAGGCGGCATTATTGATCCAAACTTTGCACGAGGCCCTCAGAGTTAAATCGGGCAAAGACCCGATCGATTTGACACCCCAGATGGACCAGGCTTTCCTCGACACTAAGAATGCTTTGGCTGCTGTGACCATGTTGGCACATCCCCTTCCGGGCGCAAACATTGCCCTTACCACCGATGCATCTGATTATGCCTTCGGGGCAGTACAGGAGCAGTGGGTCGAAGGCACATGGCAACCACTGGCTTTCTTCAGCCACCAATTGCAGAAGAGCAAACGCAAGTATAGTACTTTTGATAGGGAGTTGTTGGCATTGTTTCTGGCCATCCACCATTTCCACTTCCTGCTGGAAGGACGGCCATTCACGGCTTTTGTAGACCACAAGCCACTAACTTTTGCGATGGCCAAGACAGCGGAACCATGGTCAACATGGCAAAAACGTCATCTTACGTAAATATCTGAATTTACAACCAACATACAACATGCCTCGGGCAAAGACAACCTGGTGGCAGATTGTCTCTCCCGCGCCCAGCTCCATGCAGTACACCTGGGAGTCAACAATGTTAGTTTGGCAAAAGAACAGAAGGCAGACCCTGAAATGCAGGCATACCGGACCATACATTCCAGCTTTCAAGTGGTTGATGTCAGTTCCTAGGCCGCAGGGACCACACTCATGTGTGACATCTCGATGGGCGTCCCACGTCCAATCGTTCCAGTCAAATTGTGCAGGAGAATTTTTGGCACTGTCCACGGGTTGTCACACCCTGGCATGAGAGCGTCACAACGACTCATGGCAAAGAAATTCGTCTGCAAGGGCATGCATCTCAAAGTCCGTGACTGGACCAATACCTGCGTGAGTTGCCAGAAGTCCAAGATACAACGTCATGTTAAGTCCCCAGTCGCCACTTTTCAGGTTCCGGAGCATCGATTCGACCATGTGCACGTGGACCTGGTTGGTACTCTCCCTTCCTCTCGTGGGTACACTCACCTCCTCACCATGGTAGACCGCACCACCAGGTGGCCAGAGGCAATTCCTTTGGTTGCCACCACAGCGGCAGACGTCTCCAGAGCCTTCATCTCATCGTGGGTAGCTCGGTTCGGTGTACGGAATGACACCTCCTCAACCGAGGGCCTCAATTTACCTCTGAGCTTTGGAACGCCATAGCTCAAGGTTAGGGCACCAAGCTTCATCGTACTACCGCCTACCATCCACAGGTGAATGGTCTGTGTGAAAGATTCCACAGGTCCCGTAAAGCCGCACTGCATGCTAGTCTCCGTGGGCCTAGTTGGGGGAACAGGCTCCCTGGGGTGCTGATCGGTCTTCGCATGGCACCTAAGGACGACCTGCATTCTTCTTCAGCAGAGCTGGTTTACGGCCAAGCACTCAGAGTGCGTGGCGATTTACTTCCTCCTCACACAGAACCGTGGTCCCCAGCTGAGCAGCTCGTCAGCCACCAGGAAGCGGCTAGGAATTTCAACCCAGTGCCTAAGTCGCATCATGACATGCAGCGCCCCCATGTCCCAGTGGATATTAAGGGCGCAGAATACGTGTTCAGTCGGCAAGATGCTCGCAAAAACCCTCTGAAACCACCTTACACAGGTCCGTTCCACGTCATCTCATCAGGTGACAAGGCTTTCACTGTCGACGTCGGCGGTAAGCCTGACCACATCACCATTGACAGGTTGAAACATGCGCATCTGGATCTGAGCAAACCAGTCATCACTGCTCAGCCGCCTCGTCGTGGTCGTCCACCGTCGACTGCCAGTCCCGTACATCCACAGTCATCCGCCGAGTCACCAGTGCCCGCTTCACCGGATCAACGACATCCAGCCTCTTCTTCTTATCTGCCTGCGGCATCATCCCAACCACTGCCAACGGCAAGTTCATCTTCTAGCGCTCTGTTCCAGCTGCAAGGGTATCGCAGTCGGTCGGACAGGCTCGTCAGACCCGCTTCTCGCCTTACCTTCTCCTTTAAAAGCAATTCTGGGGGACACATGTGGCAGAACCACCAGAGGATTACGGACAATTGTATATAATTCCTTTTCACAGAAATCACAGAAACCCCACAGTGCAGATAGAGGCCATTTCGGGCCATCGAGCCTGCACCGACACATATCCCACCCGATCCCCGTAACCCCTACACCAACACATATCCCGCCCTATCCCCGTAACCCCACGTATTTAATTCCCCTAACACTAAGGGTCAATTTATCATAGCCAATCATCCTAACGCGCACATCTTTGGAATGTGGGAGGATACCGGAGCACCCGTAGGAAACCCACACAAACACGGGGAGAATGTGCAAACTCCACACAGACAGTCACCCGAGGCTGGATTCGAACCTAGGTCTCTGGCGCTGTGAGGTAACAGTGCTAACCACTATGCCACCGTGCTTATAGCAATATAGTACAGCTGGGGGCTGCACATTTAATGTATCTGTTAACTGTACTTGGGCTTCTTTCCTGTACTCCGCGTGATGACGTCATGCCGTCCGTCACGTGATCTCTCAACGGCAGGAAGAACGTGATGACGTCATGACGTCAGAGCTCGGAACCTTCTAGCAGTAGAGCTCGGAATATTCTAGCAGTTGAGCTCGGAACCTGCTAGCAGTTGAGCTCGGAAACTTCTAGCAATTCCAGAGAGGCTTTCAAGGAGACCAGACCTATTTGCATTGTATCCTATAG